>NC_079479.1:5483126-5786157 GCF_026230105.1 Diorhabda sublineata
AAATGACCAAAAATTTCAAAATTGCAGGAATTTTTTTACAGAAATAATACAAAATAAAAATATTTTTAAAATCTATAAATCTATATCTATAAAAATGATATAAAAAACAATTTTGAATAATTATATTTCATCATCACTAATATCTTTTTCCTCTTCTCGTTTGTGCCAGCTGTTGCTCTATTGTACGCCCCACGTTTCTCTTTTTCTAATGCTCCAAAATTCGTGCTCCGAAATTTTGAAAAAAAAAGCAGTTTTTCGACAATAACTTGATCAATTTTGAAGCTAGAAACTTTTTTAATAAAGCATTTTCTAGGGGATTTCAAGTACTTCAACGTCATATATATAATTAAAACTTTTTTCAACCCCCGATTCCGAAAACGGTGCAACTCAAATAGGTTGTATCAGCCACATTTGGTACGCGAATACCAACTTTGAACTAATGTATCTCCTTCAATTTATATGATACATAGATTTACAAAAGCTCAAAATTTTTGACAAAAAAAACCTACAATTAATATTTGATATGTTTTTTCAAAACATGATTAGTTTTTGGTTTATTCAAGAAAAAGTCAAGAATACGGAAATGCGGTTTAATCAATTGTGTTTTCTAAAATAAACATTCAAAACCGGTCAAATCACATGGATCAGATCAATGATACATAAATAAAGTTAATAGAAGTGGATTACGATTAATTTCAATTACATGATAATTAATGACAAGGGTATAATAACATTTTTTCAAGAAAGTAAAAATAAGAAACCCTATTTTTGTTATAAATCAGACAACTCTTATGCAAAAGACTTTTGACAGTGCTCATTTTAAAGGTTTTTCTATGTAGTTTGAAAAAGATCTCTTGATTTTTTTCCAAAAAATTCATTAGTTTCAAGTTATTTAAGGTTAAAGGTTTTCAATTTCGGGGTTCCGAAATAACTCAGTTATTATTGAATTTATAGAGATTATTAAAAAAACGAATCTGTTTTTTTATTAGCTACAATTTTGTTTTTAATGATTTTGCTGCTAAAATGAAAAACGTTACAAAAATATGCGTTTTTTCAATGAAAAATGAACAGTTTCAATCGTTAATATCTCCAAAATACTAACTTTGAGTTAAAGCTGCTTAGAATTAGTCAATCTATCAAACTACGAAATTATTTGCATTTCTAGGAAGGGGTAGCTATACCTTCATACCAATTTTGAAGAAAATCGACCTTGATTATCAAAATTACACGGGAAAACGTCTGGTATCTGGCCTATATTCAGTTAACTACTTACAATAAAAACATTGTATTATTAGCAGGTAGATGATATAAATCAGGCACTTCCATTAATCTAGTCCAAACAATTCGGCTGTAAATGAATGAAAAAACTGGACCATTGTATTTTTAATACAATAAATCGTACTTACAGAGAATAAAAAGTGTCAGATGTAACTCCCAATAGTAATCCATTCAAAAACATAATTTGGGGTGCATTCGATATGTATCTGTGATAATATCATTAAACAATATTAATATAAACTATTTTTACTGTAACATGGGCTTAAATAATATCTTTCAATGACTTTTCAAATCATTATTATTCTATTAATAATTATAGTTTTCAATTTATTATCACTGATCGAAATAAATTAAACTCACAGTATAATCAAATACTTACAGTGTTCTTAAATTGGGCATATCGCTAAAAGTTCCATCTTCAATTACTCGCAAATTTGGCAAATGTGAAAGTGTGCTGAAAAATGAATATTAAATTATATTAACTAATGATTGCTTTGCTGACCTAACCCAGGCTGTCGACATGGTAAAACTCATAGACGTTATACGCATTCTACTGGAAGATCGAGTGATACAAATAGTCAAGAGACTAAAGTCACCAAAACTTTCATGAATACAGCACGATAACACACCTACAGATGACATTTCAATAAGAACAGGGTAACAGTGACAGACAGACGAGAATGGTCCCAGAAGTGCCTGGTCCAACAAAGAAAACAGAAAACTTTTTGATAAAATATATTTATATTTCAATCTAATTTCTTTTCAACTCTATAAACTTCTCCCAGCAATGTTCAAACAGCTCTATACCCTTTTTATAAAAAGAATCGTCCCGCTTCTCAAAATAGCCATCAACTTCCGACATTACCTCTAATTGTTGGCAAATCTTTGACCATCGTGCCATTTTTTCAAGCCTGGGTAAACTTGATTTGATTTGATTGATAATTTTGACCATTGCAATAACGGATGTGGGAGCTGGTGCATTATCTTGATGAAACAACATTTTCTTCTTAGCCAAATGCGGCTGTTTTTGCTTGATTTTTCCGCTCGATCGTTGCAATAAATTCGCATAATACTTGACGTTGATAGTTTTTCCTTTTTTAAGATAGTCAATGAAACTTATTCCACGCGCATTCCAAAAAACTGACGCCTGCAGATGGAGCGGTCTTTGCCTTCTTTGATTTCTTTTTTTCAGTCCATTGTTTTGATTGTTCTGTTATTTCGGGTATGAAGTAATGGACCCACGTTTCCTCCATAGTTATGAAACAGCACAAAAATTCGGCTTTGTTTCTGTAAAACATTGCCAGACACTGCTGTGTTTGTTCTATTGCGACCAAAGCTCTACCCATCTTGGGCACAGCTTTCTCATGTCCAAATTTTCAGTTAATATGTGATATACCGCACTTTGTGGAATGCCTACTATGTCTGCTAGCTCTTCCACGATCATCCACTACCGCTTTGTAGATTTTCTTCAGCATTTCTGCAGTGGCCACCTCATTTGGTCGACTACTGCGATGCTGGTCTTCGCAGGTCGTACGGCCAAGTTTAAACTCTGCTATCCAATATTATACTGTTGATAACGAAGGATCAGTCTCACCCAGAGTAGAATCTAGAAACAACTATCGCCATATTTTGGTTAGGCAAGGTACTTCTGGACCCATCCTTGTAAGTCCAATGCTTTTCAACCTTGTCCTAGACCGCATAATAAACGGACTCAAACCTGCAAGAGAATACACGATGGGTCATAGCGAGTTCCAAATTTTATGTTAAGTAGATGATGCTGTCATCTTAGCAGAAGGCGAAGACTACAAGGAATGCTTTTCAGATTCAACAAAATAGCAGAACAGTTTTCATTATGAAGTATTTATCCCAAAGACAAAGTCTATGACAATAAGTAATAAGACCCAGTACTCTGCAAATTAGCGATAGACGATAAAATTATAGTACTTCTATTATCTAGAAGCTATAACATCAAGTAATAGCAACGTGTACGAGGAAGCACGCGTACAAGCTAACAAGGCCGCCGGAATCACCGGGAGTTTGCGCCACGTTATATGGCGTGTTCACCTCAAGCAAGATGCGTGTATACAAAACAGCTGTAGCTAAAAAGAGAGCGGATACAAGCAGGATAAAATACTTCCCCAAATAACTTTGATGAAAACTCTTAGATCAATAGCCGAAGAAACCCTTGGGGACAGAAAACGCAGTTCCTATGACATTAGACAGTCGTGGGACCAGATAACAGATGTAGTCAGATGGGTGTGGAGGACAAGACGAGAATGGAAGGCACATGTCGACAGAATGGAGGAGGATCTGCTGGCGAAGCAAGCTACCAGAAGATCTGCATGAAGATCTCCATATAGATGGGACTAATCATGGACATTGACAATCCCAGATCGAGACTGAAACTGGAGAATACAAAGCAAGCCCTCAAATAAGTTAAAGAAGGAGAATTTCTGGAGCTGTTTTTGATATTTATATTAAACACGCGACCACTACACAGCCTATACCTGTAGTTGTAGTACAAACAGTGTGAATTTCATGATAAATAAGTGTGTGTTAACCAAAGTGTGTTTCAACCATAAATTCGAAAACTTCCTAAAGCTTTAATTCAAGAAATAGCACAATTCATGACACCACCTTGGATAAATCATAATACATGAGCTCAGATGACATGACATCTTTTAAAAAATTTAGTTCTACTATCTTTCTTGACATAGTAAAAGTTTTTGATCCATTGTCAGTTTAGCATGAAGAACTCAAACATAAAATGAATCGATTACTGCCAAAACAGTATTCAGAATTATCATATTACATATATCAGAAAGATATTCTAGAATTGAACAAAAAATATTCTGAGAAATAGAAGAAATTAAGGCAGGAGTACCCCAAGGAAGTGTATTAGGCCCAGTCCTATACCTATTATATTGATAGTGATAACTCTGGGTTAGAACAAGATACATTTTCGCAGATGATACTGCAATCATGGCTGTAGGAAAAACACAAGAATAATTTGCAAAAAAACTACAAACTCCGTTAAATCTAATCAATGCTTGGTTCAATTGTTGGCGATTTAAATTAAGTGAAAATAAATATGTACATGTTAATTATACTAAAAAAAAAATAATATTAATTAGAATAAATATTACTTAAATTCCATATGTAAACTCTACAATGTAATATCAATAAATGTACGAAGGCTGTTTGCCTGAAAAATGGATTTTCAGAGGTAGACAAAACTTTGGCTATATAATCTGCCAAAATATAGAGAAAAAATGTTTTGCTACAAACACTGTAAACACTGTAAACATAAACAAACATGAAAGTATGAGCCATACTAGTTGAAATAGTTGCAGGGTAGGTTATTGTTATGAAAATTCATTCATTTTATTTTTTGATCTTACCTCGTAGCCATACAGAGGTTATCAATACATAACTCATAAAACGTGAGGAACCATATGGAATAAATCAGTTTGAATATGAATAATTTAGGACCAAAATTAAAACCTAGGGTAAAGCTGTTGAAAAAAGTGATCTGGTAACTTGGAGGGAAAAACAAAAAAATTGTAAGGAGTTGGAAAGGGAATTTAATAGTGAAAATAACAAAAAAGATCATGTTTTCGATATAACCAAATTGGGACAATTTAAACATTCTCTTTAGAACGAATAACTTTTTGTTTTATCGGCGCGTCGACTATGTTGATAATTTCTTCATCATCATCGTCGCGTTCAACAAATATAAAGTGCAAATCATTCTACCAAAACCCTTAATAATATTGTAAGAATGTTATGTTCGGACCTTTCGTTTCAAGTTAAACTGAAGTTTAAACTACCCACAGACCGCCGGTAACGTTCAACCCAAAGTTTGTAAACGTCATCTATAAAACGTGAAAAAAACGGTATCTGTGGTTCAAACCACAAAACATACCCAATCCGGTGTGTTCTGTAATTTAAACTGACGTTTGAAGTTTAAACTTAGAGAGGTAATCACTTACACGTCTCTCATTTCTTCTCGATATGGATCAAATTCTCTTTTCGTGATATGCGTAATTTTCGCATCTGTAATACTTAATTTCATAAGGGATCTTGATAAGTTGTTGGGTATTTCCAGAAGATCTTTACCATAACAGTGAACGTTGGTATGTTGGCTATTTTTGAAATTACAACAAAACGTTATTTCGTTTGGGAATGGGTTTCTTGATATGCATGATGCAAGCGTTATTCCAATGAGAAATACCATGCAGATCATGGCCTGAAACAGAGAAAAAGAACAGAATTAATTAATCAACTGAGGTGAAATTTTTTGTAATTGATTGAAATTTCACTAACATATAACCAGAAATTATTGTAGTCTTCTTTTTTCCGCCGAATCATGATAATTTAAAGGTAAAAAATCGATTTATGTCGGGAAATTTCATTTAATTTGTTTTGCAGAAATGAATTCAGTTGTGTTCGTGTTCGCCTCATCAACTCAGCTCAGTTTGCTTTTTATACTAATGGATTTGATATTAATTGTATTGATTTTATAAAAATAGCAGCACTTGCGGACACGTTCCGTTGTTGATAATAAAATAGACGCTTCCAAGGCGCGCCTTCTTTAAAAAGATGAATTTAATATTTCCAGAAAGTATATTGGACTCCTGTAAGTGAAATGATCCATGTTTTTTCCATTGTCACATATCGAAGCAAATTTCAGGTTTAAAATGATTAAAAACACTATTGGGAATCATCAATTAGTTGTTGTTTTTGGTCCAACACGTTCTTTTGATATCTGCTTATAATTTTAGTTGAAAAGTTTTTCTAAAATGTATCATTTTTCCATATGGTATGTGACATACTGGTTGTATAGGTATAAGAGCTTAAACTTTGACTTTTAAGCAACGTTACATTCGTCTTCTTATTTTTCTTCTTTTTTTAAAACTTAGTCTTGCTTCTTCTACTATTCAACCTCTTGAGAAGTAGAAGCTTTTGTGGGAGATCGACCGGGAGGTCCCGTTGAAGTTGGCTTTTCATCCTTTGCCCATTTAGCCCATCGATTTTCCATCATTCTATCGAGGTGGTCTCTCCAATATCATCGTCTCGAAATCTTCAATCTCCTGAACTGTTTTGCTTATTATTTGATCTCTTAGGTTCATTCCTTTATCTCTGTTACCCTCATAATGTTCTTCGTTTTTGTTTGTTTTGTATATGTGTACTTTACCATCGGTGAATATTTATATGTTTTTTCATATGAGGTCTCGCAGATATCCAGAGAGTCGTGAGGCCCTTATTTACTTGGGTTCGTACCTCTTTTCATAAGCATTTGGTGCGACTCTAAATATGTACATTACCTACACTTGTGAATAGGGTTCACAGCTAGATTTCATCTTGTAAGCTCTTTATACAGATATCTGCATATTAAGGGTTTGGGCTGTTGTTTGGTACCGATAAAGCAAACGCTGTAGTTCATTCTCGTTATCGGCTATCAATATTAAGTCGTCGGCGTAGAATAAAATCTTCTTACCATCTTATACCCTCCAGAAGTTTCTTTCAAGCTATTAATTGTTTTATCCATAATTAAAATGGACAAGAGTGGGCTCAGACTGTCACTTTGATGAATTCTTGTTCTGTTTTGATACATTCATAAATAATAATTTGTAACTATCATGAAGAAATTATTGGTTAGGTGCAATGTGGACCGAATTTAATTAAATAATCAAAATGAACTAAAATCGTAATCTCCGCCACTGCCGCAATGTTTATCGTTTAGCTGGCATTGTTCAGTATTATTATCACATTTTATTTTGAGCTGAAACAGGGTTGTACAAATAATAACCAATACAAACACCTACTTGTTTTCCATTAGAATTTTGGTATTTACTTGTGAAATTCTTAGGATCACTCTGTAAGAGATAATTTTCTATTTGAATATTTAATGAGGCTACAGTCCTGTCAGACATTAAGAAATAAACTATAGATGAATTATTTGAAAAAGCCTGTCGTCGACTTGTAACAGTTTTTTCTTGCCAAAATGTATTTGGTGTATGTCACTCATTGGTCCATGTTTCATTCAAATAAAAACTATTTCTTCTTCGGTTTTTACATTTTTTATAGTCTTCAGGTAATTCCTTCTTCATACTACAAGATGGCTACTTTCTGCAATGCTTTTTCCAGCGAAAATCTATTTGTATGAAAGTTTCCATGGGGTAATCCTTATAATCTCGAAGTGTAGTTAAAACTTTATCTACAGTCGGATATCGTTTTCTAAATAATGTACTTTCCTTTTAAGTCTTTCATTCAAATGATTTTATATTTGAAATTTTGGTTTTCCTGAAGCTTTACATGCTGATTGAAACTCGCCACATTTGTCTTCATTCATAACTATAAATCGTAGATTTCCCAACACCAAGCGTACTATACTTCTTCCAATATCAATTGCAAATTATAAAAGATTATATAAAAACCCTTGACGACAATTTTCATTTATCTACCATAGTCGTAGATACCTCATTTTATAAATACTATAATAATATAATAATAATTCAACGCATTTTTTCCAAAGCTTGACGGTCAGCTGCTAGAACTTTACGAGTTCGTGATTCTGATTTTACGTTTGGCCATATAAGGTTAAAAATGCAATAGTAAAGGGGTAGTCTGAGAAGAGTATGACCCTGTTCTTTGCACAGTTAATCAATATAATAAATTTCCTTTAACTACAGACCTTTTATAACAGTAAGCAATTGTTTGTTTGTTGGGCCTTCTTTACGATCGTTGACGGGATAATTCTGAGGTCATATCTTCAGAATAATCAGCTGTACAGTTTTTAAGTATTATTAATAAAGCATTAGACACGAAAATGTCTGCCTCATTCGGTAGTCTTTTATCTGACGCCAATAATCTTGTCGCCATCGAAAGATCCTTGACAATTCAGTTATTGCCATACGTTTATTCAGTTTTTTTGTGTTTAAAACGACAAAACTTGACGTAATGTTTCTAAACTGGTATCATTTTATTCGGGATAAAATCTTAAGTAGCTTTGTTAACTGATTTCAATTTTTCTTTACATGTTTTTCAGTTCTTCGAATGATCCCCAGTAACCCCTTTCGTAACTACTCGATAAATGGTAAATTTATTTACTCTAGTTAATTCGGCAATTCTTATTACATTATCAGATTTGTTGAATATTTAAAGCATTCGAATATATTTAAAATAACTTGCTGTGTTTGTGTATCTAAATCTTTATTATTAAATTCATATCTGTCTTTATTATCACTACACTCTGCTATTTCATGGTCTAAAGAACGCCTTCTATTTATTTAAAGGAATTTATGAATTAAATAAATCTCACCTGGCCACGCTACTGCTTATCGCAGACTTTCTGGCAGGAATTTTGAGGAAATTGTGTACATACGTCTTCACCCAATAGAAATGCATTTATGTTTACGATTCGATGTTTTCATTGGTAAACAGTGGAGATGATGAGTCTACGTGGACTGATGGATTGTTAAATGTTTAACGAATTTTATACGGGGAGTGAACATTATTCTTCATTTTGTAACTTTAAATCCCCGGCAAGAGACTCTTCCTCAAAGTATATAAAAACTGGTACTCAGATGGGGTAAACATCCAATATTAAATTGGAAGCCACCAGCTTTTCAACGAAGGACGTTAAAAATTAATAAAAAAGACGGAAAAGCTTGAAACACCGAATCTACCTTAACCACGATTATCCAAATAAATAAAGTTTCAGCAACACATCAATTTATTGAAGAATATAATAAATTCGCGTTAACTGCGTATCAAAAAAGGGTACAACGAACAAAATCCTTACTAATATTATAAATGTGAAAGCGTGGATGTTTGTTACGCTTTAACGCAAAAACTACTTGACGAATCATCATGAAACTTTGTACACATATTCTGGGAGGTGCTAGAAGTAACATAGTATACTTTTTATTAAAAAAATATTGTTTACAAAAATAAAAAAAAATTGTGAACAAATATCAACATTTTGGTACTTCAGCGCCATCTAGCATACAGTGATGAAGTTTAAACCCTAAATATTATATTATCGACGGTCAAGTCAATATCTGTTTATCTAATTTTTAACGAAAACGTGTGTCTAAGAAATGCCTCGGAAGCGTAAATCTACATTATCTAAAAATTAGTCACGGGCCCGTGCAGCAAAAGTCTTCGGTTCGTGCAGAGCTGAGAAGACAACAGCAAGCAAGGCGACAAAATGATTTGAGAGCTGCTGTAACACCTCTTCAGACCCCACGTCGTTTAGAAAGACATGTTCAGCAGTGGGTAGCTAGAAGAAAGATAGAAACACCAGAACAATCACAGACTAGGAGAATTGTTCGAGCAGAAATAGATACCATGCGCCGTCGAAATTTCATGTGCTCGGTATTCAATGGTACTGGATTTCAATATGAGACTACAATGGAATATCACAATCATCCTCTAATTGTTATTGGCTCAATGAATAAAAAATGTCAATATTGCAATGCACTCAAATGGAAAGATGAAACTTCTGGAATATGCTGTTCCAGTGGTAAAGTTTCACTGTCATTTTTTGGTGAACCAGAAGAACAGTTGAAAACTTTGTTGTTACGATGAGTCAAAGCGATTTTTGAGTAAAATGACATGATATATTTTGACATTTGTGACTGTATTTCAATAAAGCATGTTTTGAAACTTGATTGTATGTAGTAATTTTTAAAAATCGATAATACTTACCAAGCAATAAATATAAAGTTACCATATTGTTATATTTCTATTATAATGATTTCTGATACTTATTTAATGCATTCGATGCATGTAAAAGCTAGTCAGTTATAAATTAAAAGCAACTCTATGGAAATCCGGGATGGTTGCAGCTTTCAACTGTATTCCCAGATGTTATAGTTGAGGTGGAGTTTGTAGTCTGCTGTAACTGTAGAACAGGGAATATAAAGAATAAAATCACCACGAATTTATTAAAATTTACTTTTGCTTGAAGTATTGATAGGTAGAGGAAAAATCAGAATGAATTTGGAGGTTTTATTGAATTTCTCGAATGGAGTGGTAGGTCGATAACAAATTAATTTCATCAAAAACTCTAAAGTTACAATAAATAAATGGGAAGTGACTACTGCACCACAATACGTAAACAAAGGAATATTCAACGTGTTTAAAGAAAAACGTAACAAGCTGAATGGTATGTTATAATTTCTTAATTTGGTACTAGCTTTTACCCGCGGCTGCGCTCGCATCGAATCCATTAAATAAGTATCAGAAATGATTATAATAGAAAAGAACGAACTCTGTTGCTATATTAGAACCTGAGGTATAGATCTTTGAATGTAGAAAAATTGCCAAAAACCTACAAAAATCCATAACTCCACATTGAATGTCCGCGCCTAGCTCCTCTCCAACTCAACCGATTTAAGTGTTCAAAAACTCAAAAGAAAGAAGGTATTTCAGCGAGTTCTCTTAAATCAAAACGAACTCTGTAGCTATATTAGAATCTGAGATATAAATCTTTGAATGTAGAAAAATTGCCAAAAATCTACAAAAACCCATAACTCCACATTGAAAGTCCGCGCCTACCTCCTCTCCAACTCAACCGATTCAACTGTTCAAAAACTCAAAAGAAAGAAGATGTTTCAGCGTGTGTTCTTAAACTAAAACAAACTCTGTAGCTATATTAGAACCTGAGATATAGATCTTTGAATGTAAAAAATTGCCAAAAACCTACAAAAATCCATAACTCCACATTGAATGTCCGTGCCTAGCTCATCTCCAACTCAACCGATTCAACTGTTCAAAAACTCAAAAGAAAGAAGGTATTTCAGCGAGTTCTCTTAAATCAAAACGAACTCTGTAGCTATATTAGAATCTGAGATATAAATCTTTGAATGTAGAAAAATTGCCAAAAATCTACAAAAACCCATAACTCCACATTGAAAGTCCGCGCCTACCTCCTCTCCAACTCAACCGATTCAACTGTTCAAAAACTCAAAAGAAAGAAGATATTTCAGCGTGTGTTCTTAAACTAAAACAAACTCTGTAGCTATATTAGAACCTGAGATATAGATCTTTGAATGTAAAAAATTGCCAAAAACCTACAAAAATCCATAACTCCACATTGAATGTCCGCGCCTGGCTCCTCTCCAACTAAACCGATTTAAGTGTTCAAAAACTCAAAAGAAAGAAGGTATTTCAGCGAGTTCTCTTAAATCAAAACGAACTCTGTAGCTATATTAGAATCTGAGATATAAATCTTTGAATGTAGAAAAATTGCCAAAAACCTACAAAAATCCATAACTCCACATTGAATGTCCGCGCCTAGCTCCTCTCCAACTAAACCGATTTAAGTGTTCAAAAACTCAAAAGAAAGAAGGTATTTCAGCGAGTTCTCTTAAATCAAAACGAACTCTGTAGCTATATTAGAATCTGAGATATAAATCTTTGAATGTAGAAAAATTGCCAAAAACCTACAAAAATCCATAACTCCACATTGAATGTCCGCGCCTAGCTCCTCTCCAACTCAACCGATTTAAGTGTTCAAAAACTCAAAAGAAAGAAGGTATTTCAGCGAGTTCTCTTAAATCAAAACGAACTCTGTAGCTATATTAGAATCTGAGATATAAATCTTTGAATGTAGAAAAATTGCCAAAAACCTACAAAAATCCATAACTCCACATTGAATGTCCGCGCCTAGCTCCTCTCCAACTCAACCGATTTAAGTGTTCAAAAACTCAAAAGAAAGAAGGTATTTCAGCGAGTTCTCTTAAATCAAAACGAACTCTGTAGCTATATTAGAATCTGAGATATAAATCTTTGAATGTAGAAAAATTGCCAAAAACCTACAAAAATCCATAACTCCACATTGAATGTCCGCGCCTAGCTCCTCTCCAACTCAACCGATTTAAGTGTTCAAAAACTCAAAAGAAAGAAGGTATTTCAGCGAGTTCTCTTAAATCAAAACGAACTCTGTAGCTATATTAGAATCTGAGATATAAATCTTTGAATGTAGAAAAATTGCCAAAAATCTACAAAAACCCATAACTCCACATTGAAAGTCCGCGCCTACCTCCTCTCCAACTCAACCGATTCAACTGTTCAAAAACTCAAAAGAAAGAAGATGTTTCAGCGAGTGTTCTTAAACTAAAACAAACTCTGTAGCTATATTAGAACCTGAGATATAGATCTTTGAATGTAAAAAATTGCCAAAAACCTACAAAAATCCATAACTCCACATTGAATGTCCGTGCCTAGCTCCTCTCCAACTCAACCGATTCAACTGTTCAAAAACGCAAAAGAAAGAAGGTGTTTCAGCGAGTGTTCTTAAATCATATTGAACTCTGTACCTATATTAGAACCTGAGATATAGATCTTTGAATGTAAAAAAATTGCCAAAAATCTACAAAAATCCATAACTCCACATTGAATGTCCGCGCCTAGCTCCTCTCCAACTAAACCGATTTAAGTGTTCAACAACTCAAAAGAAAGAAGGTATTTCAGCGAGTTCTCTTAAATCAAAACGAACTCTGTAGCTATATTAGAATCTGAGATATAAATATTTGAATGTAGAAAAATTGCCAAAAATCTACAAAAATCCATAACTCCACATTGAATGTCCGCGCCTAGCTCCTCTCCAACTCAACCGATTTAAGTGTTCAAAAACTCAAAAGAAAGAAGGTATTTCAGCGAGTTTTCTTAAATCAAAACGAACTCTGTAGCTATATTAGAATCTGAGATATAAATCTTTGAATGTAGAAAAATTGCCAAAAATCTACAAAAATCCATAACTCCACATTGAAAGCCCGCGCCTAGCTCCTCTCCAACTCAACCGATTTAAGTGTTCAAAAACTCAAAAGAAAGAAGGTATTTCAGCGAGTTTTCTTAAATCAAAACGAACTCTGTAGCTATATTAGAATCTGAGATATAAATCTTTGAATGTAGAAAAATTGCCAAAAATCTACAAAAATCCATAACTCCACATTGAAAGTCCGCGCCTAGCTCCTCTCCAACTCAACCGATTCAAGTGTTCAAAAACTCAAAAGAAAGAAGGTATTTCAGCGAGTTCTCTTAAATCAAAACGAACTCTGTAGCTATATTAGAATCTGAGATATAAATCTTTGAATGTAGAAAAATTGCCAAAAACCTACAAAAATCCATAACTCCACATTGAATGTCCGCGCCTAGCTCCTCTCCAACTCAACCGATTTAAGTGTTCAAAAACTCAAAAGAAAGAAGGTATTTCAGCGAGTTCTCTTAAATCAAAACGAACTCTGTAGCTATATTAGAATCTGAGATATAAATCTTTGAATGTAGAAAAATTGCCAAAAATCTACAAAAACCCATAACTCCACATTGAATGTCCGCGCCTAGCTCCTCTCCAACTCAACCGATTTAAGTGTTCAAAAACTCAAAAGAAAGAAGGTGTTTCACCGAGTGTTCTTAAACTAAAACGAAGTCTCTATCTTGAATAGAGCCTGAGATATTGAGGATAGAACGTGTATATGTGAAAAACTCCCATAAGTAATGTACAGGGGGTAACAGTAATCGCATTTGAGTATAACTTGAAAATGGTGAAAATCCATAACTCCACATTGAAAGTCCGCGCCTAGCTCCTCTCCAACTCAACCGATTTAAGTGTTCAAAAACTCAAAAGAAAGAAGGTATTTCAGCGAGTTCTCTTAAATCAAAACGAACTCTGTAGCTATATTAGAATCTGAGATATAAATCTTTGAATGTAGAAAAATTGCCAAAAACCTACAAAAATCCATAACTCCACATTGAATGTCCGCGCCTAGCTCCTCTCCAACTCAACCGATTTAAGTGTTCAAAAACTCAAAAGAAAGAAGGTGTTTCACCGAGTGTTCTTAAACTAAAACGAAGTCTCTATCTTGAATAGAGCCTGAGATATTGAGGATAGAACGTGTATATGTGAAAAACTCCCATAAGTAATGTACAGGGGGTAACAGTAATCGCATTTGAGTATAACTTGAAAATGGTGAAAATCCATAACTCCACATTGAATGTCCGCGCCTAGCTCCTCTCCAACTCAACCGATTTAAGTGTTCAAAAACTCAAAAGAAAGAAGGTATTTCAGCGAGTTCTCTTAAATCAAAACGAACTCTGTAGCTATATTAGAATCTGAGATATAAATCTTTGAATGTAGAAAAATTGCCAAAAACCTACAAAAATCCATAACTCCACATTGAATGTCCGCGCCTAGCTCCTCTCCAACTCAACCGATTTAAGTGTTCAAAAACTCAAAAGAAAGAAGGTGTTTCACCGAGTGTTCTTAAACTAAAACGAAGTCTCTATCTTGAATAGAGCCTGAGATATTGAGGATAGAACGTGTATATGTGAAAAACTCCCATAAGTAATGTACAGGGGGTAACAGTAATCGCATTTGAGTATAACTTGAAAATGGTGAAAATCCATAACTCCACATTGAAAGTCCGCGCCTAGCTCCTCTCCAACTCAACCGATTTAAGTGTTCAAAAACTCAAAAGAAAGAAGGTGTTTCACCGAGTGTTCTTAAACTAAAACAAAGTCTCTATCTTGAATAGAACCTGAGATATTGAGGATAGAACGTGTATATGTGAAAAACTCCCATAAGTAATGTACAGGGGGTAACAGTAATCGCATTTGAGTATAACTTGAAAATGGTGAAAATTAGATGAAATCCGATGGTTGATGGCTGATCTGTGCATCAATACCTTTCATTGAAAAAAAAAATTTAGCAAATCGATTAGGTAGAACGCCTGAACGGACTCGGAATGGAAATCATCAATTTTTTCAATATATAAGATGAGTGCCGTGCGTATTGATCTGAAAGTAATATACTAACACCCTGTATACTATTTTTTATAGTTTGTATTGAAAAGTATTCTTCCGTCAAATCGCTCTCGTGCGACGTTTATCCTTGAGAATATTAATATCTATTGAAGTCAAAATACAAATGTCATTGTCAGTCACTTAAACATCAAAATTATTCCGAGTAAATTTAAATAAAAATTATTTTTGTTGGAACTGAAAAATTACGCGTGGAAATGAAACCATAAATATTCAAAAGCTTTCAAATGCCGTTAACATCTTGAATAAATCCATTAACAATTACTTGGTAATAGTGTAATTTACTTATCAAACTAGAATAATTAAAATATCAGTAACAAATTTGCCCACGTACATTTCAGATCAGTTTATATTGTTATTTAACGTAATCATGTTTCGTTTCTTGTTTCTATCGATAGTGTTTCTGTTTTTTATCGGTTGTGAATCGAGTGAATTAATTTCTTTAACGCTGTTATTTCGACATGGAAGCCGAGCACCTCGAAAAGTATTCGATTCGGACCCTTATAAATCAAGAATAGCGGAAATATGGCCCGAAGGATTATCACAATTAACAAAATTAGGTAAACAACAACAATATTCACTCGGGTTATGGTATCGTCAACGATATAGTGAATTTATACCAGAAAAATACGATCCTACTTTCTTAAGAGTATTGTCTTCCAATAAAGATAGATGTTTAATGTCCGCCGCTGTGAATTTAGCGGGACTTTTTCCACCGAAAGGAGAACAAATTTGGAATTCTAATATACCATGGCAACCGATACCGATCCACACTTCTCCTATAGAACAAGACGTTTTAATATCGAATAAAAGAAAATGTAAAAAGTACGAAAAACTTTCCGAAGAATTAAAAGATACGTATTATTATAAGAAATTTATGTCCGACTCAAAATGCCTGTTTGATTATTTAACTAAGAATATCGGTGAAAACATATCAACTTTAGATGATGCAACTTTTGTCCACGACACATTTTTTATTGAAGATTACTTTAATTTAACTTTACCCAACTGGAGTAAGAAAGTATTTCCTGTTAGTACTTTGCCACTGTTGATCCAAGTATTCGTATTGGAAACGAACAACACGGCTTTGGCTAGATTAAAATCTGGTCCTTTAATTAACTACATAACCTCATTTTTTGAAGATGTTATAAAAGATCCAACAAATTCGCAAAAATTATTAATGCTTTCCGTACACGACAGTACTTTAGCTCATCTAATGAATACTCTACAAATTTACGATGGTACTTGGACAGAATACGCTTCTACTCTCATGTTTGAACTTAGACGAGAAAAAAATACGGAATTTTTGAACGTTTATTTTAAAAATAGTACGATGTTGAGAAATATTCGATTCAAAGAATGTAATTTCGATTGTCCTTTTGAAAAATTTAAAGAAATTGTAAAACCTTTTAGGATAACTGAACAAGAGCGTGAAACGGAATGTCTAAATGTTTAGTTATATTAAAGAAATTGATAATAAAATGATAAAAAACATGATAAGTAGAGATTTCTAACCTCTATACCACTTTAATTGCCATACATAGTTATATTGTCTTACTGCGTAATTTGTTTGGGGTAGTTTTGAGCACTAAAACGAATTAAAACTTGTCTTTTTTCGTGTCTTCGTCGTATATTTTTCTAAATACACACTATGCCTCAATAAATCCACAATTAGAAGAATATTAAATATTATTTTTCTTAATACTTTGCTTAAGAGTCGTCAAGCTCCTCAAAAAGTTATTAACTGCCGACACCACCTCTTCGTTGTCGAAAAGTCTTTAGCCACTGAGCCATTTTTTCAAGTCTGGAGACAGAAAATATTCTGAGGCGGCTGAATCTGTCGAATAGGGTGCAAGAGGTAGTAATTCAAACTTTAATCCATTAATTTTGGCCATTGTAATAACGGATATCTGAGCTGGTGCATTATCTTGATGAAACAACACTTTCTTCTTAGCAAAATGCTGCCGTTTTTGCTTGGATTCTTCGGTCAAACGTTACAATAAGCTCGCATAACACTCGCCTTTTTCAAGATAATCAATGAAAATTATTCTAAGTTCCAAAAAACCGACATGACCTTGCCAACAGATAGAACTGTCTTTGCCTTCTTTGGATCCGGTGGAGTTGTTTCGGGTGTGAAGAGATGGTTATAAAACGGTGCAAAAATACTATGGAACATTGCCTCGATGGGAACATCTTCAAGACACCGTTTTTGTCCCATTGTGAACAAACGCGGCACCCATTTTGCGCACAGCTTTCTCACGTCCAAATATTCAATTAATATGTGATTTACCGCACTTTTTGAAATACCTATTAAGTCTGCTAGCTCGCGTACTTTCAGTCGATGATCATCCAGTACCGCTTTATGGATTTTCTTCAACAATTCTGGAGTCGACACCTCATTTGGTCGACCACTGCGATGCTGATGACCATTTTTTTCCATGTTTATACATTCACTGTAAACATTTGCTGTGTAGATTGTGTACAGGGGTATTTTTCAAGCAACTATCACCGCCTTTAGGTCAGGACAGGTACTTCTGTACATCCTCGTATAAAATGTAATAGCATCAATTTTTCATATAATAGTTATTTAAATGAGTACGGAAGACTAAATGAACGAATAGAAGTAAGTTTGAAAACAATATTATTGACATCAAATTAATTTTAACTAATTGACTTGTTAATTAGTAAATATTTCAATTGTATAATGTTTTATCAATACAAATAAATTAGAATGCAAAATTTCGAACTTGAATATTAACAGGAAGTTAATGTAATATTGATTACAAAGTTTGTGTACATTCAGTGAGTTAAAATAAGCGTGATAAATATCACTTTCATTATGTAGATATTCGAATAATTCATTTTCATTTTTCTTAAGCGAAATTGTCCAAATTAATAAATTTTTTCTTCTGTAAAAATGCATGTTATAGATGTTATCCGCTGTATGAAAGTTATCACCATTTCGAATAAATTCTGAGGCCAAAGGCCAAACCGAACTAAAAATTGAATCCTAGATATCTATCACAGAAAAACTCTTCACGTTTTTGAGGTAAAAAAATAAAAACAAATATTTGTTGAACCGATTGTCGAAGCATTTTTTCCACAACGGCCGAGGTACCTCCAAAACATGAGATTTGAACTCGTAATTTATTTTCGATCTGCGGAACACTTCTGGCAACCAATGCTGGTGTACCCACAGAGTATACCCTGGTATGTTCGAACATTTATTATAGTTTTGTAGTTGTAGGCTTACCAACTAATTTTTTCTACTTTTCAATGTTTTCCTCTTGTAAGTAACACGCTTTTCGACAGTATGAAATGCATTTGGAAATGTTTTATTGTATTTTAATACCCCATGTAAGTATTTTCAATAAATAAATACAATTTATGATAATTTTCTTCTTAATGTCTCTTTATGGTGAACGGTTTCCTTGGCAAGTACCACGATTTATCGAGTTGAACAAAGACTACCTTTTTGTTAAAAAATCTATTGAAAAATTCATTTTTGCTATCTTTAGATTGTACAGATTGTCCCTGTAAAAGTTTACGGATTGTTAACTATTGGCATGAGCCGCCTCTGGCCTTCAGATAATAGTGTAGAATTATTTATTCTGTCAAACACACTACATGGACATACGTAATCATCCATTAAATATTCATAATGTTCGAATGCATAATTTGGAAAATATACTTAAATTTAAGTTCTAGTGTCGCAACTTTAAGTGCCTATAACTCAGAAAAGGAGGTGTCGCATAAGAAAATTTTTATTATTTTCATCAAGTACCGGACAACCCTGTATTTATTATAACCGAATCATTGTCAAGACGAGAGATAAATAATTTCAAAAAGATAAAAATTAATAAACTAATTAATTAAATTAAGTATTGAAATGCATCTTTTTCTTATGTTATAAATGGTTTTCGAACGATAGAGGGAATGCGCGAATACAATAGGAATCTGGCTAGATACCGAAAGGCAAAAGGCCAAATTTAAGAAGACTGAAGAAGTAGACAATATGATTTTTATATTATTTTATATTTGCGTAAAGCGGATATTTTCGTCCGCCATATGCAACAACATTCCTAAGTACCAAACTTTTTTTTCACTTTTAATTCAATGGTTTATACTGTCAATAGAAAGTAATAGAAAGTTTGTGTTTACTTATGTTCACTGTTAATGACATTAGGGCAAAGATCAATTTGATAGCGAAGTGATTGAGATCAATGTATCAGTATGTGGTAAATTAATTCTTCTTTTCATTGAAACAGAATTTTTTTTTAATTAAAAAGAAACTTCGAGCTTGTTAGACTTAAATTAAATCGAGATTAACCTATAAATAAGTCGTTTTCTGACCTTTGACTAAACATTGTAATTGATGTTAAACAGTAACCAAACGGAATACATTAATCATTTAAATTATAAAATTCAACAAAAATTTCCTGTATCGAAAAACGTTGTTTCTATGCTGGGATAAAGTTGAAACAAAAAGATTTATTTTAGATTCATTTTTACTATTTTTGTTATTCGGTATTGATTCAGATAAACATATATCCGATTAAGCAATTATAAAAATAAATAAAAGGTATTATGGATGGTTTCAAGATAAGACATATTGGAATTGGAAATATACTACAAGTTGTGTGGAAAACAAGATTTCATAACAATTATTATGTTAGCGGCGTCACAGCTCAGGTTATTGACCCTATAAATATGTAATAAATTTCTTTAATTTCTTATTTTTTATACCTTTTGATATATTAATGCTTCTAAATGTTCTTGATTCTTTTGTGTTATATTATATATTATTTTGAAAAAGACTGAAGTTAAGTCGAAACCTTATTTTTTATCAATCCCTCAAAAATTATTAAAAAAATTAGAGACCTAAAATCAAGACCATTTAGAAGCATTGAATATGTAATTATAATTTTTTCAAATTTTGCAAATAATGCAAAGAACTGCAATCTGATTACAGTTTTCTAGTCACAATTATTTACGAGTGTAGTTCGATAAATACTCCCCCAGATGTAGCCAGTACGAGGATGGTCCTGACCTGACTTAAAGATGACGGTAGTTGCTTGAAAAATGCCATTGTATTAAAAAGTACACAATCTATCCAGCATATTCAGCTTTGTAGTAGTATTTGGCTCTACTTGAAAGACCCATACAATCGCACATTGTTTTAGTTTCGGTTTCATATGCAGATCCATGATTCGTCGTTTGTCATGATCTCATAGAGTTCTTTTGAAGCACCGCGATTCAATTTTTTTAGTATTTCTTCGTACCAATCGACACCAGCTTGTTTTTTGAGCAAATTATGCTTAATGTTCATGCAATATTGAATGCATACGAGTGGAACTAATGCCTCAATCTCATGGTATCTCTCACGACGATTTGTAATATCAATTTTCCTTTCCGACCAGTTATGAAATTGATAGAAGTATTACATATATGCAAATGTATTGTGTTTCTTATGTTATAAATGGTTTTCGAACGATAGAGGGAACGCGCGAATATAATATGAATCTGGCTAGGTACCGAAAAGTAAAAGGCCAAATTTAAGAAAACTGAAGAAGTAGACAATATGATTTTTATATTGTTTTATATTTTAGGTTATATTAGTGTTTTTCACTTATGAAAATGATAGATTGAACACTCATTTTTACGTAAGAAAGTAGCTTATTTCACACGGAGGATGATAATTCTCTACCGTGGCTGAGCAGTTCATAGATGACTCTGCAACTAATAAACTAATGACTGCTAATAAAATAATGAATGCTATTAGCTACTCAAGCACATTAAATAAAGAAGCTGCAAATAGAAACATTGAGCATAGTGTTGAACAAAATGCTCAACAGCATACTGCAATAATATATAATAATAATAATACAATAATAATATAATACTGTTATAATGAAAACTTTATATTCAACTTTTATAACTTCTCAGAAAAAAAGTAAAACAAAATAATTAATAATTATTTAGTTCTTGTTAGGTATCTAATATAGTTACAAAAAATTTATTGTTCTATTGGTTCTTTTTCTGTTCTTTAGTTATAAAATATTTCATAATCATTCTTTTCGTTTTTGTCATCTCTACTATTACAAAATAAAAAATATTTTTTAGACTATTTAAAAGTTGTTCGTTCTGTATTCATTTACATACCGAAAGTTGCGTTTTGAGTGTTCCATGTAGTGAAAGTGACAGTTACGTACACTTTCGGGACACTCTAGAGTAGACAAATTCTTTTTTAAATGTCACTCCAGCCACTTCAATGTTGACAGGTTCACTTCGATGATTTCGCATAACTGTCTTCCACCACTAATACCGATCAATCAACAAATTCTATCGAAGACACAAACACATTTACAGAGATTCCATCAACATCTAGTAGAGACGTACATATTCCATCGGCATCCAATACTATATTAATAATTGTCTTGAAGGCACAATCGACATTAATTTTTGCTAATAATTAATAAATTAATATTGACATTGCACATATCATTATGTATATTATATTGTTCAATAAATAAAATGTTTATAATTCCAACAAAGTAGCACTTTCAGTCCTTGGCATACAAATAACTGTTGTAGGATTTTTTAACTTTTCAGCATACGTGTTTATATACTTATCAACACGTGTGCTGAAATACATTTCAACACATGTGTGATATTGTTTAATTAACTTTCTTATTAAAAAAAAACTTTTTTTTGAAGAATTTTTGACGTGGTCGTAGGAAAAATAGTGTACACAACTCGTTGTAAAGTGTATTTCGCACTCATTACGTTTCAGTAACTAGTACGAAATGTAGTACTTTCCAAACTCGTTATGTAATATACAGCCGATTTTGGACGACCTTCACGAAATTGGTTGGTTTAATCCACTTCAAAAGTCATAGAAAATCATCGCACGCAAACGTTCCACTTTTTGACAACCCAAATAGCACTCGTATGACATGTTGTGAGTACGTTCACCATTAAAAATGTCATATTTGACATATTCACATCAGTGTTGCCATATCTCCAAGCTTAATTAGCCTACCTCGTATTATATATTTGTAGAATTTTTAGAAAAATACGGTAATTATTTTTGTTATGTCCCGCAATAAGATTGATTTAATAAAATTTTGTTTATTAAATTATTTATATTCAATTAAGCTTTCTGCATTGGTTATTATTGGGACATCCGGTTTATGTACTTATTTCAGGAACAAACAGGGAATCAAGAATTTCGTAATTTGTGGGAGTTGATAAATTGTCCAAATAGTGAAAGAAATAATTCAATTTATTCGTTTATATAAAGTATCTAACAGAAATAAATTTTCACGTACATCTGACAATTAAAAATGTATCTCTACCTAAATATTTTTGTATCAAATTATGTAAGCTCGGGCAGCTAATGTTTGATCACCTAATTGTCAACATCACAATTAGATCTAATCATTTCAACCAACAACATTAGGAAAAATTTAATTTCGTAGCTGGTACGTAATTTTTTACATTCACTTCAATAGATATCCTTGAGTCGTGTACGAAGGAAGAAGAACCAAAAACAAGAGTTTATAACAGAAAGTTTTCTTAGAAGTTCGCTACTTTGAAATGGCAACGCTGCTTTACTTGACAACCCATTTAACAGCTGATAGTTGCTTATAGGTTTCCAGATTGTACTTTGATTGGAAAGACCCTGGAAAAATAATGATTATTGTCTTTATTTAACTCAAGGAAATGTGGTAGCCATGCAATTAGACCTCCCCGACCAATCCACATTAGGAAAAATGTTATTAAGATGATTTTTTACATCATTTAGGAAGTGGAAAGGGGCTCCATCGTGTATGAACCACATGTCTCTGCGAAAGTTTAGAGGAATATGACATAACATGAGTAGGAAATCATTTTGGAGAAATTCTAAGTATCACTAATCATTCGGGATGTTGATTCTTTGTTTGACCGTCTCGTGTGAAACCAGCTTCATCAGTAAACAGATACGTTAAATTGTAGGGACATTTTGCGTGCGCTAGTTGTGGGATTAGCATCAACTGCATCTAATGCATAATGGTTCACTTAATTTTTGTAGACAAACCGCAATCAACACTAACAAAAGTTCTATACTACGGTAAACTTCTGCCCGGAAAGCGTTCATGAAAAATAATTATTAAGTTTTCTTTATGCCAGTAATATTATCTTAGATAGTATGTAGTACAAATGTTTATTTATTTATTCATTAGTGCTCCAAGAAATGTTTGATTGTGTGGTAATATCTCCTGTAAGTGTTTTTAATGAATAATTACAATTTATGATAATTTTCTTCAGAATGTCTCTTTATGGCGAACGGTTTCCTTGGCATGTACAACGATTTAAAAATCTACATATCTCCTAAACCATAAAATTTATCGAGTTAAACAAAAAGTAGCTTTTTGTTAAAAAATCATTTTTGCTATCTTTAGATTGTACAAGTTGTCCCTGTAAAAGTTACGTATTGTTAACCTTCAGATAGTAGTGTATAATTATTTATTTTATCAACATGAACATACGTAATCATCCATTAAAAATTTATAATACATAATTTATAAAATATACTTAAATATTAGTTTTGATTTCGCTACGTTAAAAGCCTATAACTAGGGGTCGTATGAAGAAAATTTTTTATGTCACGGCATTATTTTCCCGTCATCTACTCACTCCCGAATTTTCTTGATCAAGTCCCGAAGCATCCTGTTTAATCTCGAGGTGAGATTTGGCTGCTGTCCCCTTTAACTTTTGTTTGATTGTATCCTTCATTAGTTTCCGTATTTGTAGACCAATAAATATTCCCTTTTTTGAATTTTTGCCTCGCTGGGTTTGGGCAATTTCTCTTTCACGTATAAGAATCCACTGCCATCTTCAGGCATAGCTTTTGCAAAATTTTCCATCGGGTCGAGCTTGATATGCAACGGTGGTGTTAGGGTTTACTAAAAGATCATTCTTCTGCCTTGGAGTAAATGATCTACGCTTGGGTCATACTTTTTATGTGAAGTAACTTTTTATGTATCTACTGTCCTATTTGCAAATGAAACAGCAACATTTTATGTAACCCAAGCTGTAACCAAAGCAAAATAGCAGTTTTCTAAACATGTTCACTGTATGTAATTCTTCCAAGAAGGAACTTCATGTTTTCGTAAGACTTTTTTCATATCAGAACCATGGACAACCTGCACTGAAGGGCATTTGTTTCAGTTCTATAGCAACACTGCTTTCGAGCTAGCTTTTAAGCAAGCAATGACAAATCTAGAGACTCGAATCATATTTAAAACCCAATAAACTCATCACTACTGGAATGTTATTACAAGACTAAAACTAGATAATCTGCTTTAGAAAAGTAAGGTTTCATTTTATCGTTACGATGTAGGAAAAAAGAAATTTTCGAACCAGAAGAAAGTGAATTCCAGTCGTTCAATCTGGACCCCAAAAGCTCAGCTTACTTTTTAGACAAATTTAAATCACGTAGTAAATCGTTTAAATCAATAAATGCGGTTCTTTTGAAGTAGAAGGTACATAACTTTAGACACTTTCTTGAGATACTTTATCGTGTTGACAAAGAACAAATTCCGGTCTAAAAATAGAATCCTGACTTTTTGCCTGATTTGCAAGCTTTGGCTCAGGCAGTTCGGCACTATGTAGGTCTGTTGGCAGATGACAAGTTTGGGAACTGGACAATGGGTTTGGACTTGCTAGTGACGCCTTTTGTACATGATTTTTTGGTTCCGTCCTAATCATTCGTATACCAAAAGGCAAATGTTTAGATTCTTGTTTAGCCCAACCTAATAGAAGTTAAATGCAATCGTTAAGGGGGCTTTACACCCTACGATAAATCGATTTATTGCTCCAACAAATCGAAAGAATAGTGCACTGGTTAAACGCTACGATAAATTGTAACAATTTCTTGTCAAATGTCACTTTACCTACCCCAGTAAAGCTTTACCATCGAGGAAGTAGTGTTGCTGTCGCTGTACATCGGTTGTTTAGTGAGAAAGGTGAAGAAGCCACGAAAATCAAGAACACAGTGGAGCCGGGAGTGGTTGCTAAAGAGAAAGGATTTCTCTAATCTTAACTTATTGAAAGAATTACAAAATGAACCAAATGACTGGCGAAATTAATTGAGAATGGACGAAGAGACCTATGTTGAACTGCTAAGTTTAGTCTCTCCGTTTATTGCGAAAAGTGATACTGTTATGAGGAAAGCGGTATCTCCCCACGAAAGACTCTCAGCTATCTTACGATTCCTTGCCACTGGAAGAAGTTTGAAGTACGCAACGCGTTAATTTTTTTTACCACAGTGTTTCTATCTGCCAACGGATCAATATATGCTAGGTTTTTTTTCCTGTCGGAGTATTATTTGCTCTTAACGAGCCACAAACAGGGAAAACTTCTATACAGTTCTATGAATTCAATTAAAAATTCACGAGGTGTTTGTTTACTTGCATTTTCCATGATTGCCGGCCGAACACAAACTCTGTCACTTTGCAGCTCAAAAGCAGATTGGACACTGAGTGAAATCGTAGCGATAAGTTGGTGCAACTGTTTACACGTTCCAACACATCGTTTCCAGAAATTGATACCGGCCGGCTTCAACCATCCACTCCAACTCCAATCCCAATAAATCGCTACAATCTACCATTTACACGCAACGATAAATTGTAACAATCTGATCGTTACGATAAATTGCTACGATTTATCGTAGCGTGTAAAGCCCCCTTTATACAGTCGCCTGAATTGAGTTATTCAAACAGAAACACGTAAATGAGGTCAGAAAAAAATATATAGCTGTCATAAAAAAAACGTGTCGTCTGCAGTGACAAAAATGCAAAATTGTGAACGAATCTGATCGCTTAAATTGGGTAATAGATTCCTTTCCTTACCTTAGTGTCTCATGTTATGATGCTAGAACGAATTTATTAAATTAGTATAATGTTATTGATTCTTGATAACTATGCAAAATTCCAGATTAATCAGACGTTTTGAAGTGCTCGTAAATCCAGTCCAAATTTTCCGTTATATAGAATGAGTCGAGTTTTTATTTGTAAATAAACTAGACATCGACAATTAGTTATAAGATGTGGTAAAAAATCTTGTAACATCCTCAAAATTAGTTGGGTTATATTGAAACACTTAGAAAGGAACTGTTATAAAATGAAAGTTCCTTAAATTCCTATAAAAATGATCTGTTGTCCTTTTTTTACCAGGCTGTAAAATTGTCTTATTATTACTGTAGTATTGGAAAACAAACTAAAAGTTGAAAATCATCGTAAAGAAAAGTATTAAAACACAAGTGTTTCTCAAGGTATCCATAACTTGTTTTTTTATCTTAAACTCAATTTTTTTTTTGGCTTCCGCCATCCCGTTTTAGTAGACAATTTTTTATTTAAATTATAATCAAAAGTGTGTACCTATTTTCAACATGTTATACAACACTTTTTACTCTTCTGGTTATATTTTGCATTTGTTTCCTGTACTAAATATTGACCCTAATAAATGATTCGGCTCTAACTTAAGCTTATTCGCGTGTAAAAGATAAAACAAAATATTAAAAAAAAGTAATTTCCCAACTACAACAATTTATTTACTTTAGATTTCTAATATAAACACGGTCGAATAATTACCTATCTCGTGTAATTCGATTTAATTCTACAGATGACTTAATCTATCTATATTCATTTTATTTATAACGTAAAGCGTATTCTATATAAAATTTTGGTATATACAGAAGAATGCGTCTGCTCTAACTCACTCGAAAGTTTTATTTTGATCCGATATCAACAAATATCGTATTCGGTTGATAAGGAAATTACCTGTAGTTATAAACATATTTTTAGGTTAAGTTCACAGAATACAAGTTCCATAGACATGCGTGTGCTATATTATTTTCGTTGGGGTACTTGCATTACATATTTTACTAAAATTGTGTGACATTAACATTGACGTTTGCAGGGCCGGATTAAGATTTATAAAATAATGACGGGGCCCCCTTAAGGAATTCGAAAACCCGGAAAAATTCACAAAATAATATCAATACGTTAGATTTGTGGTATCAACACATCAAAAAATACAGAATGATTTCCAAATGATGGCGCCCTCTTGGACCTGGGGCCCGGGGCTATAGCCCCCCCCAAGCCTCTAGCTTAATCCGGCCCTGGACGTTTGTTATATTTATATGAATTTAATTTTCTACCATTTCCATTCATGACCTAAGCATAAAATTTATACCCAAATAACGATTTTGATATTTAATAATGTAGTACATCTGATTAAAAGTTTTTATGTAGTATAAAATCGATTTCAAAAAATCAGAAACGAACATTTGAAAGATAAAAATATATCAAGTCCAACAAAAAATTTGATAATAAAACGGGTGCGATTCATAACTTCCTATAGTTCTTCCTATATCAATTTTGTTTTATCCACTATAGTTGTAGATACCTCATTTTATAAATTTATTATTTTTATTATGGTCAACCCATACAACCAATTTACTACATCGTGTCTGTCAAACCATGTTTCATCTGAAGAAGAAATTTGCTGAATATTTTCCTTTTTTAAACATTCGAATATATTCAAAATAACTTGCTGTGTTTGTGTATCTAAATCTTTATTATTAAATTCATATCTGTCTTTATTATCACTACACTCTGCTATTTCATGGTCTAAAGAACGCCTTCTATTTATTTAAAGGAATTTATGAATTAAATAAATCTCACCTGGCCACGCTACTGCTTATCGCAGACTTTCTGGCAGGAATTTTGAGGAAATTCTGTACATACGTCTTCACCCAATAGAAATGCATTTATGTTTACGATTCGATGTTTTCATTGGTAAACAGTGGAGATGATGAGTCCACGTGGACTGACGGTTTGTTAGATTTTATACGGGGAGTGAACATTATTTTTCTTTACTTAATTTGGTATGAGTGTCGTGCGTATTTATGAAATATTGATGGCTCCTCTCATAACTGTTTCTGCAATTAATATTGGAAGAACTATACTTTCAATGAACCGACTTCAATTTTAAGTTTTCGATCTAACATCTAAATCATTGTTTCGTTGTTTAGCAAACTCATACTTTTTTATTGTGAATCATTTTGATAATTTTGTACACTCTATACAGTTTCAAATTATTTTAATAATTCTGACAATTAACTTTAGTCTGCATAATCATTCAAATCATTTATTTCATTAGTGCACAAAACTATACTTATTACTTTTAAAAAAAATCGAGTGTTTTTTCCTAACTTTGATTTATCGCATTTTTAAAAACTATGAGATTAAATAACTTAAAACAGGATTTACCTTATAGTTTTAAAACTATAAAAATTGATGTACAACTTAGAGCTGGTAGGCGTTTGAACGATGTTGCCAGACTTTGAAATTAGTATGAACATTGAGAGAATGCAAAACAATCAGGTTATGTGGTATTATAAAAACATTTCGTCGTTAATTTTATAGATAAATACAATGAATACCTATATACGTACTTGACGATGGTCGTATTAAAATTTCTTTTGTTAAAATGTATATTAACACGTATAGTTTGCTTTCAAAAGCTTTTAAATGATATTTTTCGAGTTATAAACAAATACAAGGTTATGTATCACGAATTTATTTACAGATTTTATTTAGTATCATAAATAACTATAAAAAAACATTATGTCTGTATTGTTGTGTATGGCAATGAAACTTTGAGAATTTTACCCAGATACTTGGCATACTTACACGCAATTATTGTAAATATCCTACCTAGTTCGTGAAAGAACAGTACGAAAAGTCGGAAAACAAATTTGACACAGTTCTACAAACGTATAAGTACAAAATTACTAAATGATAAACCTCTCAATTGCCTAGAACTAAAAGCGCGACGGCCAACAATGTAAATTGTTGGCTGTTGTTGTTAAGCAACCAAGTCCAGCAGATTTTAATAAGAGCGAAGAATATGCAAAGGAAACTCTTATAAACAAAATTGACTAATAAGATAACATTAGAGAGGGAAGTAACAAAGAATCTACGTTTATTATTATAATTAAAATAGAGAAACATTCATTTTGTAAGACACCTGAAAACTATTTACATGATTAATTTTAGAAAATTGATGTTTTATAACTAAAGTAAAATTTATTTGGCGCGAAAGAGGAAAAACCATTGTTGTCACGTAGCAGATTGAAAAAGCCTTTCTAAGCTAAAAAAACCGTGAAATAGTCATCGGTGAAATAATACCATCATTGTTTGATGACAATTCACCTTCTCATACTTTGATGATACCCATGACTAAAATTTTTAAAGTTTCATTTGCATGAGAAAGATTTTCATTAGAAGAGGGCGTTATCTATTGCAGCCGGAAACGCCTGCAGACGACAACTATGATTTGGAAGGGTTAAAAAGTTCAGAACATCACTAGACTTAGTGTGTAGACTAAAAAAGAAATTTTGTTAAAAAATAGACATGATTATAGAAAAAATGTTTCTTAGAAACCTTTCAAAGAACCCTCGTAAATTGATGATGGGAAGTTGTATCTAATTGAACGAGAATAGTTCCAGAAGTACCTGGGCTGATCTCGAGATGGCGGTAGCTTCTGTATTAGAAAGTACACAATCTATACAGCATATGTTTAAACATTGAAGACACGATGTCGTTTAGTATTTGTTTGGCAGCCATCAATAATGAAAGTTTATAGTGGATTTATAAACATAGGAAAAATTGGTCATCGTTATGTGATACAAAATGTTTATTTGAAAGGCATTAGCCAAACCAATATAAAAGCTGATCTAGATTCTACTCTGGATGAGACTGCTCCTTAGTTATCAAGTTTAAACTAGGCCAGCATCGCAGTGGTTCACCAAATGCGGTGACGACTCCATAAATTGTTGAATAAAAGCGGTACTGGATGATCGTTGACTAAAAGTACGCGAGCTAGCAGATATAAGGCAAAGAACAATGAAAACAATGAACTGAACGGCTCCAAAGAAGGCAGAGACCGTTCCATCTGCAGGCAAGGTCATGGCGTCGGTTTTTTGGGTTTCGCGCGGGATAATTTTCATTGAATATCTTGAAAAAGAAAAAACTATCAACGCCGAGTATTAAGCGAAATTATCGTAACGTTTGAGCGATAAATCCAAGCAAAAACGGCCGCATTTGGCTAAGAAGAAAATGTTGTTTCGTCAAGACAATGCACCAGCTCACAAATCCGTTATTACGATATCCAAAATTAATGAATTAAAGCTTGAATTGCTATCCCATGCACCCCTCAGATTATTATCTGTTGCCAGATTTAAAAAAATAGCGCGGTGATCAAAGTTTTCCAACAATGGAGAGGTGATGTCGGCAGTTAAAGGCTACCTCATAAGTAATAGCGATTTTCATTATGTGAAAATTCTTACACCTCAATTAATACATGTCGTAACTTATTAAACAACCTGATCATAGAAAATCAGTGCTTAGTCAAAGGACAAGTACCAGAACTCGTCGCGGAGAGAGGTCGATTCGAGCAGATAGACTTGTTGTGTGTCTGGTGGAACTATGAAGGTTTAGTGTACTTCGAGATCATTCCAGATGGTCGAGGTATCTTTGCCGAGATATACAATGAACAGATGGAGCGAAAGTTACGTGGAATAAGTTCAAACAGCTTAGAGGTAATAATGCAAATGACAGTAGTTAGTCCGGACCTTGCACCGTCAGATTATTATCTCTTTAGATCAATGGGGAAATTCTTGCCCAACGAATAATAGTTATATCAAGAGCTTACTGAACGTTGGGTTAAAACCATACAATACGATGGATTATCCACCAACATTATTTATTGGATACCTCATGGAACTAAAGTTGATAACAGTTTTGCGTCGTCTTCCGCGTCAATAAATTGCCAACTTTCTCGCTTGAATATGAACCCAACTGGAATTTTATACATTTTATATCAAAATAACTTTTCCAAGATCATCTTTTTTTATAAAAAGTAAATAAAAAACGGATATGTTGACTTTAATTACTATTAGCCCGATTTTTCAAATGAAATATGGCAGTGGCACTTTAATAGCTACGTCCGTGTTGCGATTTTCTGGTAACGTTGCTAGTGAAGCGGTTCATCATCAAAATAACTGCAGTTAAAATATTGTGGCATAGTCCGGGGATCCGTTTTTCACTTAAATGTTAAATGCACTCACAAGGGATTGGATCAAAACTTAAACAACGTTTTGATTACATTAATTTCCGTTTGAATGTTTTCAAACCGCGAAGTTACTTTTCAAAGTTAATAAAACTTTATTTCCACTGTATTTGAATATTATTGTGGACATCACAACAAAGTTGTGAAATTTGTGGTATTCACATGTTTAGGATTAACTTCACTTTAATTAAATTTAATTTTTTTAATTGACGTATTGACAGAAAAAATTAATTTTCATATGTTGTTATCTATTATCGAAATAAGACAGTTATACAAAAAATTTGGATTATATTTGTGTTACAAGAAAATTTTAGTCATGCACATCAACATAATTTTTCCTTTCGTGTATTAGATTCCGTTCCAAGGATTTTTGAATCTTTATAATTGAATTTATGGTTTTTTTGATATTGCAAGGTTCGTTAATGCAGTTTTATTTTTTTTTTATCGTATTGATGCCCTTTAAATCTATTTTCTAAATACTGAGATGTCTGCCCTATGTAGACAGCGTCACAATTAGTATAAGGCACTTGATATATAAAATTAATGAATTTTGTAATTTTTTTTAGCAGCCACCGATATAACTTATGTTTCGAACTCGATTTCCTTGTTCAGTTTTAAACCATTTTATACTCCTTATTTACAATAAACAAAAATAATCCAAATATTATAAAATTAAATTCAACTTACCGATGATACACGCACTGATATCATATATAAAAACCTTCTGGTTCAAAGAAAAAAAGACACTAATTTATTGAATTATCGGTTCTATTGGAGCAGTAGGTAAATATATTGTGTAAATAGTTTTTTCATTGGTAGAATACGCCGGTGACTGTGACGACGCAGATATAAATATTCGCGCGCGTTGCTCTGTATACTTTTCCGAATATTTTTCAAAATCGAAGTATGTGATAAAATAATTTAATCTCCACGAGATATATATCTCTCTTAAGATAAGCTTTTATTATCGAATAATATGTTTTTGATTTTTTCATCGCGTCTAAACGTTTCAAGTGCTTTTTAATTATGAATGTATGTAAACATCGAAAATGGCTGATGTCGACATAACCCAGGTGGTCTCAAAATTAAATAAATCAATTCACCAATTTGCTTTTTAAAAACAATTTATTTAGCAAACTGAGGATTTAATCATTTAAAGTTACAAGTGGTTACGCTAATCTGACTGGAGTACTATACTCCATTCGGAAAGAGTTGTAGAGTAATAAATCAATCCCTCTCCTGGCCACCATAGCCGTAGTTACATTTTAAAAACAATCTATTATTTTATTTTATTAAACCTCAGCAAATGAATCCAACATTTATTTTCTAAGAAATTTATTGCATCAAGTTTAAATTACCAAATATGTTTACTTATCGGCCAAAACAATTCCTTTGGGAATGATGTAGACAGGCAAATATTTCACGCCCTTTATAGTATATACCTATACCAGACAGGTTAATTTGTAAATCTGTTTTTTAGGTTCATTTTGCAAGATTGTAATAAAAGATTAAAATATGAGGTATATCTACTTAAATGGTTATTGACAAGTTTCAGTTTAAGAAAAAGTCCTATAAAAGAAAATTCCCAATACACAACTGCATTTCTAGCGCACTGTTTGTCACAGAAACGTTTAAAAAACTTTAGTGAATATTTAATATGTCGACCTTTGGAAACTATACTCCATAAAGTGAAGACGCACGCACTCTCTATTAACAAGGAAACCCATGGGTTTAAATGTAAATCTTCTTCTTTTAATGCTTATCTATTAATGGATGTTCGCGACCACATTTTTCATGGCTTCTCTATCTCTAGCGGTATGGATCAATGTCTGAATATCTTGTATACCCGTCCACTGCCTCACGTTCCGCAACCATGACATCCTCTTCCGTCCCAATCCTCTCTTACCTTCAATCTTGCCCTCGACTATCAGCTGAAGGAATTGTTATTTATGGCCTATGCAATCTTTCGTTTCTTCACGATGTTAAAGAGTTTGCGGTCTTTATTGATACGCCTGAATCCTCATTCCAAACTTTGGTAGTCCGTGGTATCTTCAGGATTCTACGATATACCGTCAGAAGCACTGACCAAACGTAGCACCGCACAAGTCTCAGTCTAAGATCAAGATCAAAGTCGGTACATGTAAATACATTTTTAAATTTTATGAATGTACTTAAATGTATATGGTGTATTAAAATATCAGTACCCTTCAGTGTATGTGTGGATGATCTAACAAGTATGTGTTCGAAGATGACAGCTCTAGGAAAATCAACGGTCTATAAACTTCTTAAGGAAAGGAAAACAAGTGGATGTTTAAGTGGTCCAAAGTCTCGGTCAGGAAGGCCGAAGGTTTACATCGATGAAGATTACAAAAAATTTTGGCGTCCTTTTTGAAAGACGGATGGCCACCAGTCAGCAGAAATAAGCTTTGGCAGATTCTTTTTGTTGGGAAAAACAACGTAAAATTCATATTTAAAAGATTCCGAAGAAATCGTGTGTGTTATTTATGGACGATTAAGAAACTCTACGAAAAACTATTTTTTATTTGGACGAGACTTGGGTTAACGAGGGCCACACTGTAGGAAAAATATGGCAAGATAAGACTGTTAACAATTTTAGACAAGCTTTCTTGGAGGGACTATCAACAGGATTGAGAGCTCCATCAGGGAAAGGGAGACGGTAACACATATTGGCAGGGACAGTGGTTGTTTTGATGGTGGCCTACTGTTATTTGAATAAAAAAAAACCGGTGACTATCCCGAGGATATGAATGCAGACGCCAGTTACCACTCGAGACAAGTTTAAAGTCTACCTACGACGGCATGGAGAAAAAAAGACATTATTAACTGGTTAATACAAAAAAATATTACATTCAACAATGACTTGGTGAAAAACGAACTTTTGTCAATTGTCAAAATAAATCAAAATCCCCACAAGAAATATAATATTGATGAAGTGGCAAGAAATCGCCAAATTACTATTATTCATCCACTAGTTCTTCGGAATAAAATATTGCAAATATGTACATACTTTAAATAGGTTACAGGAAATATTTGCAGACTGTTGTATGTAATATAGTAATAATTAAATAAAAATAATTGTATATTGTATATTAAAAAGCAATAATAATATTTTATTAATTACGAAAAACTCATTACAACGGCTATTATGGTAAGGGTCTTCTTAGTTTTGGGGAGATTCGGAGGTGGGTGTGAAAGTATTAAAATAGAGAGAGAAATAAAGATTTTGGAAAGAAAAGGATGACCAATCGGATTATCAAGGTAACCACATACATTTTAGTACGGTGAATTATGGGGAAAATATATCTCTGTCCAGTTACTTATTTATCATTGGCATATTTAAATATTCCAAATTTTGGAGGTAAAGTGCCGTACTAAAAATTTCAGGGTTTTGCATTTATGATGAGCATTTATTACTCTACGCTCTTTCCAAATAGAGTATAGACGAATATCAAATTGAATAAACCCAGTATTAGTTTAACAGGCTTCTTTATATATAAGTTCTTATCTTATACAATAATAATTTTAAAATTAGATAAATATATTTATGGTTCATTATAGTCACATTAATAATAATTAATAAATAATTGAAGACGATAACTTAATGGGGTTGTAGTTAAATCTATAAAACTGAGAGAAATACTAAACACAGACAATTTATAGTGACGATAAATTAATGAGGTTAGAATTCATAATAATAAATAAGTAATTGATGATGATGCGCCGCTGTGAAAAGGATTGTTTTGGATTACTTATCTTTAAGATTAAATATTTGAAACGATACTTCTGTTAATGTTGTATAGGATTGTAGAAAATGCGATGTTGTCAATTTTATGATATTAATCGCATTTAGGGCCGGTTTTCTCAATTCACTCCTATCATAATCGAGCGATCACCATTTCATTAGCGGCGATATGGAAATTTTAGATTCTCATGTACCTTTTCTCTCGCAAGTTTGTAACACAAGCGATTAGTTATGGCAACACCGGTATATTAGCGTATCTTGTCAAAATAGTTTCTAGTTTTGTACTTGTGCTGTCAATTAAAAGCAAAGAATTCTATTCTAACCTAAAATCATTTTTTAATAGTAGAAATTTATGTGCAACATGAATGCAGTCAATGAATCCAATTATCCTAGGAACATTACATTTTAAAAATAACCTCAACATTTCAAATTTACATTCAATATGCAATAGAAACTAGAGCGGAGAACACAACCACTAAACGGCTTCTAAGAACAACAGAAATGCGAACTCTGAGATCAATAACAGGACATTTACTCGATCGGAAAAAAAATGAAGAAATAAGAGACATGTGCGATATTCAGGATGTAGTAAGATGGACAAGGAGCCGCAGAAGAGAATGGAGAGACCATGTTGACAGAATGCCAAATGAACGGTTAGCAAAAATTGCAAAGGAAAAGAAACCAGACACAACTCGACCTCGGGACGACCACCTATAAGGTGGTATGAAAGCTGGTCCTCAGCATCCCAACTACTCCTGGCGAACTCTTGATGAAAATACAGGACCTAGTCCTAACGTAAGAAGAAGAAGATTCAATTGAGATTAAATCATAAGTCATTTTTCCTTACTTTCTTCAAATATAATTTTCTAATGTCAATAAGTCTTAGAAAAATCACAAAAAGTTGTTGCAGTGGAGTGATGGCTGTTTAAGCTACAGTACAGATCGACCAATATAGCTTTGCCTCTGAGATAAACAGAGAGAATTAGTGTGCGACAAAGACCGACTTCACCCTTTCACCGGGAAGTACAATCGTTTAGTCGAAACCGTTGATTGAATCATCGACGAAACAAATTTGGTATCGGTTGGCGATAACGATAACATAGTAAAGGATAGGAATCCCAACATAATTATTCATTCGCAAGTAGAATATAATTAAAGGAATTATGCATAATATGATAATCACTATCCATCACATAATATCCTTTCTAACTGATTGAATGTTCTATATTGTAATCCTAGTCAAAACTCATTTAAATAAAAGTTAAGGATTAAAACATATCGGATTATAAGCAAGTATGTGGGAAAAATGATTATTTAATGATTAAATTTTCAAGAATTTTTTGAGTACTATTGCCTATAGAATACTATAGACTATAATACGACTTTTCGACCACTGTTGACACATTCTCAGATTGGTTTTCGTCAGGTAATTAGTTCTTCGAATCCGGATAAATTACAATTTTCATCTTCCTGTTCTGATTCAGTGTCGCTATTCTCATCATTTAAATCAATAAACAGATCATCTACGATAATGTCTATTATGGGTTCGTTCCTCATGAAATCCTCCTCAAATTTCCACTGCTCTGGAGAAAATTCTTTGAAAAAATCGTCGCAACGTTGAAATTAAAAAAAATATATTTATTCGCAACATAGTCTTTGAGTTCGGTCCAAACCGATTCAATTGGATTCAAATCCGGATGATATTGTGGTAGCTGCACAACGTTATGATTTGTTGCTAGAAAAAGCTGATCTATTTCATACCGCTTAAATTTTGGCTTATAGTTCTTTATGAGGGCATATAATTCAGGCTTCAGCATCGTATTATTAAATGGAATATTTTTCTCTGATAACCATGATTGCATCTCGGCTTTTTTGGTCAATGTCGTTGGCATTTTGTCGATTGTTTATTATGATAAGGTGCATTGTCGATAACCACAACGCTCTTTGGCGGCATATTCGGAATCAACTGTTCTGACACCCATTTCTTATAATTATCAAAATTCATCTCATTATAATAATCACCTGTATTGCAATTCGATTTCCATCTATTATATAAGCATTAGGCACAAATCCATTTTCTCCACCTGTATGTATTATGATTAAACGTTACCCTTTACTAACAGGTTTTTTTAGACCATCCTCGGTATTATCACTCCAGTCTTTTTAGTGCGTGTTTCATCCATGTAAATATTAGATCGACCCTCTTCTCTGTAGGTTCGCATTTCTTTAAGAATTCTATTCTCAGTAGTCGAATGGGCTGGCGCTCCATTAATATTTTTATGTTCGTTTTCCTTTCCTCCATCGAAATCCAAGTTTATGAATGTTTCTTCTCTCGCTCAAAAATTAAATCATAACCATCAAGGCGGGCAACGCATTTGCACTAGTGAACTTGTTTTAGTGAGTGAAACACAGTGGATTTACGATCCATATTTTTTAAGTAAGTACCGTTTTGCGATTCCGCCGCCGCAACCCCAAGGTCGGCGTTCCGCACATGTGCGCTGGTTACCTACATCTCTTGTCTACGCGCTGATGCCATTACAGTCTGAGTGTTTAAGATCGTGTCCCGCCGATTGTGAAGTACGGGCTGTTATACGATTTCTTAATGCTAAAGGCGTAAAACCGATCGATATTCATCGTGAAATCTAATCTGTCAAGTTTTGTCAACGGACAAAACATTATGAGTGATCATCACTCAAAAAAGTGAAGTTTAAGCAAACAATTTCTGCCCAGAAAATCATGTGCACAGTTTTATGGGACAGAAAAGGAGTATTGCTAATGAGACAATCAAAGCAGCGTCTTATTGTGAGACATTGAACAATCTGCGTCGTGCAATCCAGAAAAAAAGACGTGGCAACTTGAGTAAGGGTATCGTTTTGCTGCATGACAACGCCCGTCCACATGTGGCTAATCGGACCAAAAATCTCATCAAACCTTTTCAATGGGAAACTCTAGATCTTCCCCTCTACAGCCCTGATCTGGCGCCCAGCGACTACCATTTGTTGCTGCACTTGAAGAGACACCTGGGCGGTCAGCGTCTCCAAGACAGTTGTGATACAGTGGTTAACAAGTCAGGCGGCAGAATTTTATGAGGAGGGTATTCAAAAACTAGTGCCACGTTATGACAAATGCCTCAATATTCACGGAAATTATGTAGAAAAGTACATTAAGGTACAGGCTTTCATGTAAAGATAAAATTAGTGCGATATCTTTGTACTTATTTTTTTAATTCCAAAACGGTACTTACTTAAAAAATATGCCTCGTATAAGAGGCGAAAGGTCCACTTAAATAGCTTGTCTGCTTGTTGCTCACATCAGTTCTAGTTCTCAAAAAAAAATAGATTTTTCTTCCAAAATACTAGATAATTGGTCCACCAACACTAATATATAAAAATATAATATATAAAAAAAAAACAAGGGAGAAGTTATAGAATCTCGCACGTGGCGCAAAAAAGGCTATTTACGGTACTACCTACATCTTGTTGGTAACTATCAGTACCAAAAAACTTCAATGCTGCCATTAAGTAAATGAAATCGTTTCATTTTAACATTTAGAGAGCATTAACAACTTTTAATAGTATATCAATTTTATATTTCCTTAATTTCTTATTTCTTAAACATATTGATATATTTTTCTAAATCTTCTTGATTTTAGGTCTCTTATGTTTCGAAATTAGTTTTTCTAAATGATTTTTGAAAGATAGATTAAATTGACGAATCAAAATATTTTGATAAAGACTTAAAGAAAAGTCGAAACGTCAATTTTCTCTATCTTTTAAAAATTATTTAGAAAAACTAATTTTGAAACATAAGGGACCTAAGATCAAGCAAATTTAAAAAAAATTATTTTATATTAGATGCCTAGCAGCTACATATTTGTAATAAGTTTATATAAATCAAAACTAAATAGAGTAAAACATTTCTTTCTACTTAGTCCACTCAAATTAGACGAAAACTAACCAGTCAATTCCGATGTAATTTGGCCGTCTGAAACCGAATTCGAATTACGGCAGTCTAGAAATTGGGGGGAGGGGTAAATATTGACATATATATACTAAAAATCGCTGTTTTTGCACCTATTTCCCTATTTTGATCTTAAAATGAGTAACGTTTCATTCAGGTCCCAGGAATAAGTATACTTTGGAAATCAATATGAGGTAAATGAATATACTTTTAAAATTTCTGAGATTTTATTCTGTGAAAAAAATGCCCCAAAAGATAACTTGGGGACAGGTAATCTGTACTATACAACTTTTCAATCAATTTTTCCCCTAAAATCGTAACTTATTCGCCAAGGGATAGAAAGAAACGCTAAGACGCAATTACATCATTTTTCTAGACCCCTAGTGGTGAAAATATGCGTTAATCTCCAAAAAGGTTCGGACAAAAGTTGTCGAGAATTTTGTATGCTACAACTTTGATATTCACTATTTTTTCCGGAATAACCTAGTTTTCCAAAAAATGCAAGAAATGTGTTCTGAAATCTTCTGTGCGCCCTCTAGCGGCTTAACTATGCAACGTACGACAAAATATTCAATGGCAAAGTTAGAAGAAATGTCAATATCTCCGCCGCCACCCCATTTTCTAGACTGCAATAAGTAGAATTCGGTTTCAAACGGCCAAATTACATCGAAATTGACTGCTCTCTTTGGTGTGGGGAAAATTTCTCTGGAAAATGTCTAATTTGAGTGTATAAACTGTAGTCGAAATATTTTAAATTGTTCATCACTGGAGGATCTCTTAAAACAACTCAATGGACCTATGAATCAATTTCTTCAGCATGTTCTAGTTCTTCCAGCAATCCAATGTAGAGAAGATCATCCATTACTACAATCCCTTAATTTTATTTTATATAATTTTTAATTGTGAGTATAATATGTAATTTTAAGTAACACCCGCTGTATACCCGCCTATGGAATCTTTTTATAAGATTATTTTATGATAATGATTCCGATTTAAAAATGAATAGTTGTAAAAGAGAGTGTGGAAATACAGAGAAGTGAAATAAAAGGTTAAGTTGACACATTCGTTTAGTTTTACTCAAAACTAAATTATTCATTCAGAATATCAATGAAGGCATCAAACATTTAAATACAATCCACTAAACAAATCAACTCAACCAGACTACAATTATAAATGATTTATACACAATTATAATTTTAAATAAAAATGATAGGTTAGAATTATCTATTTACATACGAGGGAGCGTTTTTAAAGCGATTAGGAACATGTTGAGTGTTCGCTGTCAAGACTTCTTTGTTTTCTGTGTCTTGCTGGTTTATGCCAGATATATTTTCAAGTGTTAGGTACATTAAATGTGGAGGTACTTTGTCTAGTTCCATTCCAAAGAATTACGAGGTGTATTCATCACTCACCCACTTTTATATGTATATAAAAACTGTCATTATAATTCACAACGAAATTATGCAGAATCAATTCATTTCTTTTATCTCCTAGCACAGATTAAAAGCGTTCTGAAACATGGCGTCCATTTTGAGTTTGTAGCGTATGTGTCAGCGAACGATTCTGCTAGGGTTGTACATCAGTTGTCGACGGTTTCGTCTGTTGAATGAGATTATAATTTATACGAAGAAACATTACAAACCACGAAATATAGATATAAGGTGTCCGAACTATGGACGGGAGTGAGAAGGAGAACAATCTCTGTATATGAAAAGTAATAATCGAAATGTGTTACATAGGGGTGGCACCACATTAGCATCAGTGTTAAATTTAAAGGAAGCGCCAAATATGATTTACGCTATGGACAACGGAATTTGTTGTAATTTTCAGTAATCAACTGCTTGAATCAAATAGGATATCAAACTTTTTAACTCGGCATACTTAAATTGAATAATCTAACGAGTTGTCAAAATCAGCTGATCCTATTTAAAAATAGCCGCCGTGGGGTAAACAAATGTTCGTGCCGTAAGGTTGTGTGTTATTTAGACCTTATTATTTCCACTTTTATTGCGAAATGGCTTTACAAACAGTTGTTACTTGAGAAGAGCGAAATTTCCCCCGAAAATGTAGCTTTGTTGTTGTTTTTTTTCCGATTATACAGCGGTAAATATAGTCTGACAAACAAATATATCGGTAACCTGTGTAAAATAAACTGTATACACTGTATAGTACCTATTTCATTGTTAATTCTGACATTTATTGAAAAAATATATTAAATTTTATTCAACATAGTAATTATACTGTTTCATACAGAAACGATTTTATATACTGTCCTTGCTGTTCACAATATGGCCGACATAAGAAGATTGTTGAAAAATGAGAGTGTCTAGGCATTTGTAACAAACGGTAAGTTCGTAAAAAACCGGTGATTTCAGACTACTTCCGGTAAATTACTTAAAAGAAATTAAGCTCAACGGTCCATGATACCCACTTTTACTTCTATGTCAGTTTCTAATCAATTTCATGGATGACGACAAATTTTTTATGTCGAATTTTACGAAACGCCATATAAAAGATCGATTTCATGTAAACTGCATTCATTCAGACAAATTTAGCGAAATAAAATGGATTTTACAACTTTTAAGGTTTGTGGGTTTCTAAATAGTTTTATTAAATTTATTTCGTAATTGTTTTAATTTTTAGATATTAGCCGCTGTTGCTGTTTTATTGAGTATGATATTAAATATATCTGCGCACCCGGTACACACTGATAACGATCTAGAAGCTGCAGCTACTGGCGATGGTAAGTCGTTTTCTACATTCTAGTCATCAAGGACATTTATCAAATCAAATTTCGCACTTATATTTTTTATTTTTATGCTTACAAATGCTTAATCTTTCGTCGGACGTATTTAATCTATAAAATGAGTAGAATATATTTTGGTCTACCAAGTTTTTGTTCTTCACAACAGAGAGTAGACCTTCCAGCTATCTTCCTAAGAGTTAGAGATCTGCAATATATATGCAAAAGTGTCGGTAGAAAAGTGTTAATAAGGGCGGCGCCACATTACCATCAGGGTAAATTTCTTTTAGGTTATATTTACTACATTCTTCTATACAATTTTTAACAATGTTCTTATGAATAAATAATGTGAAAACAAGCCAAAACAAAGAAAATAGTATAAAACACTCGTAGCAAAAGACTATTCCTAGCAAAACTCTGGCAACGTGCTAGAATTTTGTTCATAAATAACGCAGTTTTAGTTTTATTTTTAGTGAACCATTTATTTGTCTTTTTTCGTTTCCTCACACAATTTTTATACAAATTCAGAAATACTTATGGATTGCAGTATTTTCAAATTTGCCGCCGAAGCTAAGATCGATATGGCAGCTTACGCCATTACAACGTTCACGCATGTTTACGTTAACTCTTACCTCCATATCACATTTTTCCTTCCTATCATGCGTTGTTTGCAAATTTTCTCATAGGGTGAACAAATAGTCAATAACACTCCAAAATAATCGATTTTTCTGTATATATGTAAAGGCCAGGTAAAAGAAAAAAGAAGATTAGACCAACCAATTCAAGTCTATACTTATTACGTGATACAATTATATATATAAAAATAAGTTGACTTTTTAGTGATTTTCAGTTTAGTTTAATGAAAAACGTTTTTGTTGATTAGATCTTATTCAAAATATTGAAATTTAAAGTGATAGTTTTCATCAAATTACGGTCAATTTCTTCCTTGTTTTAGTTTTCATGAAATTATGATCAATTTCTTTGTTGTTTTAGTTTTCATGAAATTACAGTCACTTTTTTGGTGTTTCAGTTTTCATGAAATTATAGTCAATTTCTTTGTTGTTTCAGTTTACGTGAAATGATATTCAAATTGTTTGTTTTAGAACATCATGGAAGAGTACAAATCAAAGTTTACAGGGGACCTACTGAATACAGTGGACACGATCATTTTGCTCCTTGGGGATACTGGGTAAAACAACCAGCTGATCACTAACAACATTTTACATTCCATAATGTTAGTTGAGGGTACAAATCGTGATTAACAGTTTATCTGGACATTTTAATTTATAATAATCAAGATATTCAGTAATTTTTTTGTATTATTATGAAAAAAAAGTAATAAATAAACTAAGTTCGTATTTTGACTGAAAATCTCCGTTTTTTAAAAAATATATATGGGTACGAAGAAGAAGATGAAAACCACCTGTCGCTCATTATGTAGAAAGTATCATGTATTAGTAGAAAGTAAGGAATAATCCATTATGCGGAAAAATAAATCAATGGAGAGAATAATCACAGTATGGCGAAATCCACTTATTTCAAACTGTGGAATTATTGACTTTTTTTCTGGCTTAGGACATACATTTACACACTGAATGGTGGACTCAAATATCCATCACATCTATTTTTCGGAACACAAATGTGGAACCTTTTAATATATCCAACCCTCGCTTAAATCGCTTCTGTTCTAAATCGGCCTTATCAGTGAACAGACCACCCTGTTCTCTTTTCAAAGTATCAACTGGACTGTACTCATCAGCAACCGCCTCTTACTCGACGCAGGTTTACCGACATTGAACATGCTCAGGTCGAATAGGAGCAATGTTTTGTTTGTAAGAATGAACCAGAACCGGATCAGCAATAAGTGCTGCTACATCGTCAGCATATCTCACTATCAACGACTCTTCGGGCAATCGTTGTCGCAATAGAATGTCGTATGCGATGTTCCAAATATTGAACCCTGAGCAGCTCCTGATGTTACTTCTATTCTATACTGTCATACCCAAGGTTTGGTTCCTAAAGTAACTGTCCAATAGATACCTTGAGGTTTGGAAAATATTTACCAACAGGTGGAGAACGTCACACCATCTTGTCGGATTGAACGCGTTTTTAACATCCTCGGTAATTAATAAAACTACCCTGAGCGAGTGGTGATTATAACTATTGGTGTACCGACCTTTCTTAAATCAATATTGTCATGAAGTCAAACCTCCCGGCGTCCTCTATTAAGAACTAATCTCGAGCTTCTATAAAAATGTTCCAGTTGTATCATACACGATGGTCGATATGACGGTGGTACTGAAGGGTCGCGCTTACACGTTTGATTAGACTTTAGAAGCATATGTATTATTCTGATGATGCCCAAGAAGATAGAAACTGCAATTTACTTATCACACAATCCTTTTAGCTGTAAACCGAAATAGAATTTTTGATTCCGTGTGAATTCTAATGAATTGGTAAGAAAGGAAATACAGTAGTAGCTGATTATATAAGGGATCTGTAATAAATTAAAAGAAATTTCAATTAAAAATATTATAATAAGTAACTATGATTGAAATAATAAAACCATTAAAACATATAGACTCGGTTATTCTAAATAAGTGCTTCACATCTGTTGCGTGGAATTTCCATTGTAAGTACTATTTTCGTCATCGCTATCTTGTCGATCTGCAAGTCTGTGAATGTTACCGTGACGTCTAACTACAGTAGAATCTCCACCACCTTTACGTTTATTCGTAAATTTACCTCTGTAAAAACAAAATCTATATAAATACTTAATCAGGTTGGAATTTCTGTAGGTTATATTCATACTGAACGCACTATTTATACCAACACACAATTACACTGTCTGACTCGCATTTCGAGTTATAGTCATCAGAGACTGAAGGTAAACAGACATCAGTCTCTGATGACTATAACTTGGTAATCGAAACGCGCGTCAGACAGTGTAATTGTGAGTGTTAGTGTAGTGGTGGTGTAAACAGTGGGTTCAGTATATATAAATCCTTGATAACAAATATTCAGTTCATTCAAATTTACTATTGAAAATTATAGTTTAAGAAACATCAATGTGGAATCTATAACCAACTTAGTTACCATCTATTAGCTAAGTTTCAATAAAACGTCGGGATAAATGATAATAAATTGTTCCATTAGATTCCCATTACACTAGAGTTTATTGGGAATGTGTGAGTGAGTATTCGCTCTTTGTAATTCATTTTTGGAGTGCCATAAATCGAGAAATTGTAGATCCAAACACTGTATACAAATGTGTTACCCTTGCTTTAAATTAGCAACAAATCAAGATAATATCCAACAGATGAAATATTGTGAAACTTGATCCAAAAACAAAACTAAAAGAATTTTTTATAAACGTATTCTCTACAATTGAGTCTAATTTTCTGTAGGTACATTGGTTTCGGAAAATAAAATTTTGTAAGTATTCAATTTCCAAAAAAGTTTGGGAATTTTAGGGGACTAAATCACATTTTCTTCTGGATTAATAGACGTTAATAAAAAAATGAAAATCGAATTATACTGATAGTTATAATATTTTTTAATAATTTTGCTATTGTTTTAAGTATGATCGAAATAAATATGTGGTTAAAAATTATTTAAATTTTCAAAATAGATTTAATGCTGCGTTGCAACCAAATGGCCTCTCATATCACCATGTTTAACCTATATCATTTAATAAGATTGACGCACAGCCATTGTCAAATCCATATGGCGTTTATGAAGTACCAGCTTTCAAAAAACTATGTATATGTCGTACAGAGACCGAAGATGGTGAACATTCTAGTCAACCAATTGAGGTGGTTGCTCTAGAAAACATCAAAAAAGTCCGCAAAATGGTGATCTAATATTTTAAATTGAAATAACAATAGATGAAACACGGATTTCACTCCGGAGTCAAAACGATTATCACCTGAGTTGACAATGAACCACATCCGAAGCGTCCAAAGGCACAACAGTCAGCTGGTAAGTTTATGGCATCAGTATTTTGGGATGCGTATGGAATATTTATCATCGACTATCTCCAACCGACTGTATCGTTTGAATGTAAAAATCAAGAAAAAACGGCCTCATAGGTCGAAGAAAAAACCACTTTTTCACCCAGACAATGCACCGATTCACATATCAATGGTTAAATTGAACGAATTGCTTCCTCATTCACCGTATAGTCCAGATTTGGCCTCCAGTGACCACTGGCAATTTTTTGATCTCAAAAAATACTCGCCGGTAAGAAATTCAGCTCAAAAGGAGAAGCAATTGCTGAAACTGAAGCCTATAAGACAAAAGACAAATCCTACAAAAAGCACGACTAGGAGAAGTTAGAGAAGCGTTGAAATGATTGTATTGCTTTTGAAGATTACACTGATGAATGAAACCGTGGTGTGTTAAATGGTTTATTTCTTTGAGGATATCTAAAACAATATGTTTATCGAGACAAATTCACAGATTCTCAATTATTTTTACTTCATCTTTTTTTTTGAAATGATAGTACGCCATCAAAACTTGTTTTCCACGATAAAAGTAACGGGCTAAAAACATACACCTATGGCATCAACTCGTCTGGTCAAAACTTGCTAAGTAAAGCTCTAATAGTTTGCTAAATTGATTTCGCTTCTTATTTTTTTTAAACATCTTACAAATAATTTTTGTCTACCACTTTACACCGACAGATTGTACTTTTGCCTATTTCACTACAACCTTTTCAGATTTATTGTCCTCTTAATATAGATTATTTTATCCAGGGTTACTCTCTGGCATAGACCTAGAATGTACTTGTTTTGTATCCTTCCCAGCCAATCTAATCCATCCATTCAATGTTATTTCAACAAACTAGCTACAGTTTTGACAGCATTTCTGTCTTTCCTTATCTTTATCCACTGTAACCTAGACTTGTACTCCATATAGCTTTAGTTATGGGCGTTACAACGCAGCAGACGAATACCAGTACACTTTAGTATAGAAATTTATTTAAAAATATCGTTAATATTTAGAAAAATAGCTTTAACCAAGTTACCTTTTGAAAAACACGTCTTTTACTTCCCTATCTTCTACAGAATATGATTTATAGAAATAGTTTTACTTTATAAAAATTTTCTTGTTTGAAATATACTAAAATCCCATGGCAATATCGATTATACCATAAATTTCACGGACCAAAATTTGGAATATATTAAAAATCAGGAAGTTCCTAGAAAAAACACCGATGAAATTGGTACCACTAATAAGACTTTCGGGTGTGAAGATAAACTGAACTATTTATATAACGAAATTGTAGATAAGATTAAAAAAACTCTAAAGAAAATGGAAAGACTGAAATTATAAATGAAAAATTATTTATATTGTTCACATATGTGCGCAGGGGTATTTGGATAGAAAGCAAATCTACATTCTCTACGATAGCCAAGCCCCGAAGGCTATTAAGTAAGAACAATTCTAAAACACTAGCTAACAGAAAAAAAGTAACTTTAATGTGGCTACCTAGCCACCAAGGCGTAGCAGGCAATGAGGAAACAATTAGCTTTGCCAAAAAAGGAGCAACGACTGCATAATTTGGAGCAGAGCCTTTTGTGACCTCATGAGATATCTCAGAAACTTCTTATAATGCTCAGAAACAACGTTAAACTGGTGGTAAGTCTTCATACAGGTCCCTGTCCCTATCTTAAGACGATATGCATGGCAAAGAACAACTGTAAATGCCGTAAGCAATAGCGACATCATAGCATATAACACTTTGCAAATCATCTACCCATTAGCGATTAGGCACCTCGAAGGAGTAGTGCTTTGGGAGAAGTCTAAGTGTTGATATTTTGGAGGCAGTAGTATGATATGCAGAATCAAGTTCAAAATACCTTCTAGGTATAGGTGCAAAGTGGTTTAAAAGCCAAAACTACTCGACCAAAAATTTACAATGCTGAACAAAATATCGCTTTCCACTGCTGGCTTCAGCATTGTAAAGCATTGTGTTCCCTATTCTAGCTTTTTTTTAATTCCTAAATAACCTTCACTAGGATAATAAAACTCAATATCAACCCCATCAAGCTAGACGGACAAACCATTGAGTGGAAAACAGAGAGGAAATATCTGGAGCTCACAATGGATATGTGGAGACACTTCGCAGGTAGGAATTGAGGTTTTAATCAAATGATCTTATTGCGGATGTATACGGCAATCGTGAGACCAATCATCACATATGGGGCATTGGTTTGCAATACTAGACTTAGTCTGAAAAATATCTCGAAGGTACAAAGACTGGCTTTCATAAGGACAGGATTCTGGGACGCAGGGACAGACAAACCCTTCTATGGTATCAGCTAAAGAGCAATAGAGAAAACATTGTAAAAGATTCAAGTAAAACCAGTTACTGGGGCAATCTACAGGGGCTTAGACAGGCAGTCCTGGGAAATTGTAACCAGAGATCTGCTGAATGAATCAGCTTAACAACTTCTATCCACATTCTCTCAAAGTGTGAGACGGTACGGAACTCCAGAGCACTAAAACTGGAAGCGTATGAAATAGACGACGAAGATATCTGGAAGCTCACATCCTAAACTAAAAAGTGGGATCAATAGATAGATTTTTGGCAGCTATAGTCATCCCACAATCTAAACTTCATAAGATAGTGAGGTTAATAAATACTGGTTTCCCACATATCACAGCAAGAAAGGGGGACACAATAAATTAATTTGGTCGTGGTGTAAATGTTACACCACACAATCCCCTTATGACATAGGTAGAACCAACCTTCATCGGTTTTAAAATTTTTTATACGGACAAGGTATAAGGAAAATTGTCCGTAGTAATATAAAAGGCATCGAAATAATTTGCATGTAATAGAAACAAAATCTTAGATCATCTCCTGATTTGTTATTGTTGTTGGTAAGGTCGTGCATCTCTTTTAAACTGTAGTAAAATTTCTTTGCTTCTTCTATGAACGGTTAACTTTGCCTTTGCAGGTATTGAATTGGGATCTGGTGAATGAATCCTGATATTCAATCTTGCAGATTCACAACCTGAGATCTTCCAACTTTGTAATAAAGTTATTTTTCACCGTTTATGAGGATTTCTTCTTGTGAATCTTATATATTACTTTGATATTGAAATAAACTGACAAATAAGATATTCTTTTGAAACCTAATGGGAGTTCTTGATAGGAAAACTTTTTGAATGAGGTTATCAGGTAATGTTCTCTGATCTTGTTTTCCTCTGTGGTCTGTAGTAATGGTTCCTACTAGACTTAATAGTTGCAATCAAAATAGAGTGAGATTTTTATACATTAGAAATTTTAAATCCAGGACTACCACATAAAACTTGTAGGATGTTTAGGTTTCGGTTTCTGAGAATCATCTTGTTACTTTTTGAGAGACTGTTACTACAACGAATTACTCCCAACCTAGATCCCTCAACAACTCATCAGTGCCATCGAATTGTGCTTGAAATAAATTCAGCCCCAGAAGAAAAAAAGTATTCATCAGGAGTATTTTTAGACATAATTCAAGCGTTTGATAAGGTATGGCAGTACGGCTTGCTATTTAAAATCAATCCGTTTTTTAACTTATTGAAATCATATTTATTGTAAAAGACTCTCATCATTCCAATCTGCAGACATACAGATGTGGGGCTGTGCCAGCAAATTGCGTATAGCCGTTAGACAAAGTACACAATCTAAGATTCTGCGAACAATTGTCGACGCTTCCTGGTATGTTTCAAACCAGATGATACACGAAGATCTTCTAATTGAAACAGTACAAGAAACAATATAATACAGAAGCCAACCATTTGTGCAAGGAAGAGACGACCAAAGACTAGAGAGGAACTGGGCATCGGAGCCAAAATTAGGTATGGAAGAGATCTCACTGTCTCATTAAGACATATGTTTTGTTTTATTTTTGTAACAAATAAAACAAAATAACCTATAAAATTGTTATTAAATAAACATTTAAAAATAAAGTTAATTATACTTGGAATTATGGATTAATGTGTGGAAATATATTATCAAGGAAAAAAAGGACTTTTCCACAAAAAATAAATCTTCACAATAACTTTTTTCAATATTCACAGCACATTTTGGCACAATATTTTTTTAACGAAATTTCCCAAATGATGGGGCAACTTTTTGGACAAATATTATAATCTTATAGAAAGTTAGAAGATTTAAAAAGTTAATAAACTTACGTTGTCTCAGCTGGCTCGTTTGGAGGGGTAATATTTCTTTCATTTTGAGTTGAATTGGATCCAAAAATGAAACTTTTGATATAACCGAACAAATTGAAAATCGGCGTTAAAAAACTCCAGAATAAAGAAGAGATAAACCCTTCTCCGGAATGAGTAGCAACAATACCGCTACCATTTATAGGTAATATCAAAATAACCGCATTAGGAACTAACTGTAAGTCTAATAAACTCGATGGGTAGTCGGTTTTAGTGAATTCTTTTCTTGGAAATGTAGTGGCTAATGTGAAATTGTTAATGCGTAAATCGGATTTAACGAACGAAACGACATATTCCAATTTATCAGAAATTTGAAATTCTTTTGTTACAGAAGAGCCTTCGGGTAGTTTGAACTGTAATCTGGTAACAGTCCCGGCGGGTTTAGGGGGAGAAGGGGTTGCTTTAGAGGGTTCTGTTACTTTAGGAGTTGGCTGAGATTTGGACAATCTTTCAGCACGGTCTTGTGCTATTTGAGCTAAAACACGTTCCCTAGCTAACTGATTTTCACGTTTTTCTTTATCTCTATCTTCAATTAGTTGTTTCAATTCTTGATCCTCTTGCCATTTTTTCAATTGTTGAACGTTTTGTCCCATTTTACGTCGTTCCAACTCCTTTAAACGCTCATTCTGCAAATTAATAAAAAAATATTACATTGTTAATTTTTTATGGAAAAATGTGATGGGTTTGACGATTGAAATGACACATAAAAATTAGGGTCTGTTCGCATGACAAGTCGCCAAAGCAAAATGAAGTCCCAGATAAAATAAACTTATATTTATATACATATCATGAATATTGTATTTTTTGAAAATAGACTTTTTTGTTGTATTTGACTAAGTGTAGTAAACATGGCTTTATTTCAAAAATTTCCATAGCAACCTAAGGTGGTGACTGAATTATTTTCTTGTATTTTCATGCCATTATCAAAGTTAAATTAATCGAATAAAGTCATCAAGTATTGAAAATTAATTATTCACCTATATAAATTGAAAATTTAGCAAATTGTGCAGTTGTTGAGTTGCCAAAAAAATTGGTATCATAAGAAAAATATTAAGAGGATTGCACACAAAAATGTACATGTTTGTGCTACCAATACCCCCAATTATCATTTTCAGAGACTGAAGGTAAACTAAAACTAATTAAGTCGACCTTCCTATATTTACTAAATTTTCCAATCCAACCACTTCAGCAGGAAATTCCACGTTCGTTCCCTAATTAATAAACTATGGATTCGACTCAATACTTCCAAATGTATCTAGCAATCATAGCTAATTTCGTAAATACCACTAATCTTCAAATCTAGTACTTTATCTCTAGGAATACCCAAAAATTGTTTTGAGGTATTATTGGGAACTACCAGATCAGTTTTTTCTTGGTTTTGGTTATGATTAGGGCAAAAAGTAGTTTCGCAAAGAGATTTCTCAAACCTAATCAACTGATCTCAATAAAAATCCTTTCCTTGTTTGTGTATTTAAATGTTAAGTGGAAAATTAATCATATTATGTAACAGAAAATGGAGAGTACACCTAGGTGTACCTGCATGTAGTGGTGTTTTTCCTAAATATATCAAATTCTAACCTGTTTTTTAACTGTATTTTTAACTACTGAGGTATCTAAATATGATAAATGTTTCCATTTCATAAGTAAATTTTATAGATGGCCATTTTGATTATTGTTGTAAGATGAGACCTTCTACATTTGTTTTTTTTTAATATAAAATATAACGAAAATGTCGCCCACATACCTTTACCATATATACCATATCCCATACCCCAAGAAAATATTGAAACTCTTGGCTAATCTGCCTGACTAATGAATAATTCAGCCATAAATAGTGATAGCAATTGCCCATAGATTTTCTTTCATGTTATTTTTGAAATTAAATTTTGTATTGAAAATAGTTTTAATCCATTAATTGTTGAATCAGTTTAAAAATTATATCAAAGTTCAGTATATACTCAAGTTATTCCAAGGTCTACTGGGCGGTACGCTAAGAAATAATGAACTTACACCTAAGGCCATTACAATTTAGCCTTCACTAATAAAAATTAGTTCCAGCCTCTGAAGACGATAAATTGGTTATCAAAACGTACATCAAATAGTGTAGTAAATAATTTCTTTTGTATAAATCACCAATGGTTCCAGAAATTCAAACTTCCAAATTTGATGGAGTTATATACATATTTCATTGTTAATTAAAAAAAATTGACATAAGAGGATGGTCCCAAAAGTACCTGGCCCAACAAAGAAAACATTTTGGAAAAAAATATATTTATTTTTCAACATAATCTCCTTTTAGCTCCATACACTTTTCTAAGCGATGTTCAATTAGTTCAACACCCTTTTTATAATAAACATCGTCAAGCTCCTCAAAATAGCCATTAACTGTCGACATCATCTCTTCATTGTTGGAAAGTCTTTAACCACTGAACCATTTTTTCAAGTCTGGAAACGTCAAATAATCCATGGAGGCTAAATCTGGCGAACAGGGTAGCAATTCAAACTTTAATTCATTAATTTTGGCATGATGCATTGTCTTGATGAAACAACACTTTTTTATTAACCAAATGCGGTGGTTTTTGCTTGATGTATTCGCTGAAATGTTGCAATAAATTCGCATAATACTCGCCGTTCATAGTTTTCCCTTTATCAAGATAGTCAATGAAAATTATCCCACCCACATCTTAAAAAACCGACGCAATGACCTTGCCTGCATACGGAATGGTCTTTGCCTTCTTTAGAGTCGGTTCTCAGTGAAAAATATTTGTATTCTAAAATTTGAATAAAAATAGGTACAAGTGGAGCTGTGGAAATCAAACATTTACAAATAAACAAAACATGTTTGATATTTTATCTTTAACTTCCAAGCAATAACATATAAAACTAATATATCTGTAATCATGCGCCATTATTGGGAGCCTAGAGAAATTTTATTAGGGGATTTGAAAAAGAGTAATATATCAAACAATTTTCGAGAAATTAGAAACATTTCACATATTTAAAAAGAAATTTAAGAACAAAATTAATAAAGCAAAAAAATTGGAAATATAACATAGGCAGGAAAGTAATTTGGGCATTAACTGTGAAAGGAAAATAAAAGAGTATTATAAAGGTATAAACCTGAGCATTAATATATGAATAGAAGAAAAGCATTACCTGAATAGAAAAGAAAAAAGGAAGAGTAGTGAAACAACAGCAAGTAGAATTAAATTAAAAGTAGATGCCAATTCACCTGAAATTACATGCATTATTCTCAATGAATAGAATAGACATCAGAAGACATCAATTGACATGAAGTGACAATCAAACTCAATAGGCTTCAATGGATTGATAATCGAAAATATTCGACAACAATAGACACCAATAATTAGTGTTATGGTCAGCTTTGGTTTTGTTTTTTCTTCCAACTATTAGGTAAACTATATTTTGACAAATTATTTGAGAGAAAATGATTAGAAAAACTTTTTTATTCATGTGTGGGAGTCTGCCACTACCCGCCCCACCCACGGAGTCGCAGCTGACTGCCATAGGTATTCATAATATAAATACCTAATTCATTTCACAAATTTTCAGTTGGGCGGGATTTGGTCATGAAAATCTGTCACTTGTTCCTGGAATATCATTCATAAAGCTCTATATTAACAACAAGCTGTGTGTTACAACAAAAAAATGCATATAATTGGCAAAATATACTGTTGATATAAATTATACTAACAAGACACAGAATACATGATAATACTGATTTTAAAATTTAATTTACCTCTTGTTCTTCCTTTTCTTTTTGTTGTCGTTTAGATTCAATCAATTCCTTTGCTCTATCCATTTTTTCTTGAACTGATAATTCTTCATTAGTAGTACTAGAATTAACTTCTTTCTTTTCTTCCATGTCTTCTGTTGAAGAAATGTTGATTTCACTTGGACAACTTGTATCAGCTTCATTTGAAGAGTCTTTAACAACGTGTGAAAATTCTTTTACTTCATCAGGTTTCTTATTTTCAAATTCAGCTTCATCAGAATTTTTCTCTTCAACTTCAACTGGTTTTTCTTGGTGTGAAGGGTTTTCTATTGCTTTTTCTTGGTTTGAAGCCTTTTCTATTGAATTTTCTTGGTTTAAAGCCTTTTCTACTAATTTTTCTTGACCTAATCCATCTTTATCACTGACTATTCTACAGACACCATTTTCACATTTCATTGAAGAACTGCTGTTAGACTTTTCTTGATTAATAAAATCATCTGATGCTAAAATTATAATAAAGGTCTGTGCAACTAAAAATTTGTTTATGAAAATGAGATGTAATTCTCTTCTATTATTCGTGTTTTTTGAAATGAGAAGGAAAACAAATAATTCTGTGTTAAATGATTACCTGAAGTTGACTGTGAAGATAGTTGGGTAATATTTGCTCTGGACAGGATGTCATTGATCCTAGAAGAAATATCGTCCAAATTAGTACTTCCAGTTATAATATCCAACGGAACACCACTTTTTCCAATGAAATATACAGAAGGAACACTTGGTTCTTTATCTAAGTCCATAATAAGGAAAAGTGTTATTATTAAATCGGATTACCAGCAAATATTACACTATTATATTTATTTGTTGTTGTTGAAACTAAGCCTATCCTAACAAATACTGCCAAAAAAGTATGAAAAGGATACAAATTTCACCGAATTGTTGATGAGAAGTTGAGCCAGCTTTTACTTTAATACATACAAAATGATCTTGTTCCAGTTTTTGTCCAAATTCCCCATTATCAATTAAATTAGTAATTTTTTCAGAATTTTCATCGGAACCTGTAGTAAAAAAGGATCATTAGTATTATCAAGAAAAAATATATATATATGATATACCTTCAATATAAACGACAAAAATTGCTCCTTTGGATTTTGAATAGCTGACTGCTTCAGATATGTCACCGTTATACCACTTCATTTTATTTCTTTATTAAACAATTATTAGAAACCTATAATATCTTTAACAATTAAAATACTTAACACATCGCAATATTACAAACGTAAAATAATATAAAATTGTGACACAATTGTCACTGTCAGAAAATATAAATATATCACGTGATCAATATGTACTATTATTAGGTTTGTTCTTGGTAGAATTAGTTCAGGAAGTGTACACTGAAGCGCTCTTTGTACAGATCAAGCGCTAGTGTCGCTGTTCTTAGTAGCAGTGCAGAGAACTAGCTCACCCAGTTCACTGAACTGTTTGCACTGGGTCTAGAGTCAGCTAAGCCAGTGCAGTGCAATAAGTGTAATTTGGAAACGGTGGCACTTCATTTGTATATAAAATATCAAAAAGTACTAAATCATTTTTCATTATAGTTAATACTACAAGGTCTGAATCACATCAAAAAACCACAAATACAACAATCAACAAATGCTCCATCCATTGCCCTCTGCACTATATCGTTCTTTGTAACCGATCGAACTAATTCTAAACACTCACGAACTGTCTTGCACTGCTCCAGTTAAGTACAGTTTCAGTGCAGCTACCAAGAGCAAACCTTGAAACTTTAGTCTTGGAACACGAAATTTTAGTTTTAGTGTTTTTCGGATAGTATGATCGTAGCTCTTTAGATAGATGACACATCAGCTGATTGCGAATCCTAACCTAGAATGAAATTTTTATATAGAGTTAGATAGAGAGAGCGAGATATGGGAGTGTGTTCAAGTGGCACACGCAAAAGTGGTTGGCCTGTGGCGAGAGAGAACGAACATCAAATCATTCTATGAACATTTTGAACAAAGATATAATCAAAAATAATACACAATTCAATAAAAAAATAAACTTCATTACATAGGCTTATAACAAAATTTTATTAGAAAATGTCTACTAAAAAGTGCTGAGAAAGCTGAAAACTGGACACCAAAACAGTGTTTACATCGCCACAGAACTTTACTTAACTCAGGCAACCGAGAACAAAAAAAGAAGAACACATCTAGAGACACCTACAGGTCTGTCTCTTGAACTATGTATTTGATTTGACCTTGGCAAACCTAGACGGGATATCTATGACCGGAAACACACTTGGCGGTTTTTTTCGATCGGTTTTTTTGCCGTCGACGCTATAGCAAAATTGTAGCACTACGCACTGGGCAGTAAAATATCCGTCACAACCAAGCTACCTCCGCCAGTCGATCACTGACCACAATACTGCAAGTGTCTATTGTCGTTATCTTGTTGTGCTGTGTATTAACAGGAACAAAAAAACTCGCATTATTGTTATTTCGTCGTCGATTAAAGAGGAAGCGAAAATAATAGATTTATTTGGGTGCATCCGATTGATCAAAAGAGAGCGCAGATGTGGAAATCAATTTTAAGTGGTTCACATAATCTATCGGAAGAGGTATGACTACCAGGAACAGAAAGCCCAAAATTACTTTATTTCTTTGTTGCTGAAGCTGCACTTGGCTCACATAAATATTTGTTGAGACCATACCCACGCAACTACAGACTGTGTAGAGTAAAAAAGGTACATAGAATGCACTTTCGAAATGTACAACCTGATTTTGCTACAGATATTGTCAAGGCCTATATTGTCTTCATAAATATGTTAGAGCTAAAGATGGGTAAGTAGTTGAGGATACTACAGGACTTTAAGTTATCCAAATACCGTGCAATATAAAAGGAGATTTGAAAGCCAACAACGTGAAGAACATTCTCTGCAAGTACTTCATGTCAGTGTTTGAAGATTTGGTAGATGTCAAAGAACTGAATGGTCCAGCTCCGTGAAACCAGAAAGCATAAGCATTAGCCATACACATGATTGGCTTTTAGTTTTTTTTTAGTTACTTTTTTCAATTGTTAAACGAAGCATTAATTTCTTGTATTCACCTCTGTCCATAAACTAAAATGATTAAATAAATTTAAGGTCAATTCACTAGTATTAAAATTATTTATACCTACCAAAGTCATTCTTCCATGTTATGGAAATCCTTTAGCAGTTCCAGACAAACTTTATGCCACGGTTTCCTTGAGGCATTCTAATCTTTGAAAACCTCCAATGTTTTGTTCCACAGTAAAGGCCTTGGTCGAACAAAATGAATCTACTAATCTAGACAGTTTTTGGAACGGTTTTTGGTAGTGTTTACATGATGTTTTACGCGCTAATTCTGGCTATGCACGGTTCTTGCTTTCAACCAAGTATCGAAAAGAGCTTATCAGAAACGGTTAACAAACGATACCTAAGTCGGTTGGAACACAAAACAGTAACTGCTCGGTTGGGATACGTAATCTCTATTGCGCAGAATCGTCACTATACCAAGGACGTTTTTTTGAATCGTACAAAATCAGACGAATGTAGTGGCAGCGGGCGTTAAAAAATCCGAACGTGTACGTCGCCATAAGATTCCACACGCCACTATTGGTACGGCGTCGACGGCAAATAATCCGGTCGGAAAAAAACGCCGAGTGTATTCCCGGCCTATAGGTTCAGTTAGGTACGTAAATTTTTGGAATTTTTTGCGTTAATATAAAAACTTTCTAATAAATATTAGGTTTAAAATTTCATATTAGAATAAAAACGTTTCAAACTTATTTCGATTTTAATAAAGTGAAATAGAGCTGGTGACAAACGAAGGACATAAGGTATTTATTAAATATAATATATTGAAATTATAATTTTGACTACAGCGTTGAGTGATGAAATGACTGATGTTTTTTATTGGTTTTTGACTACAGTAGTCTGATCCTTTATAAAAAATAAACTGCAGATAAGTATTTGTGAAATTGCAATTCGTTTTTAAAAAGAAACTGATAAAATGTCACGAACAGCTAACATAAAGATAAGTGTATAGTTCTAAGAAAGATATAGATAAAGTTGTTTTTGCGGGTGGAATCCATTGGGATTTCTTCTAAGAACAATTCCGCGTCTTTGTGAATTACTATGTCTTCTTTTCAATAAGTAGCAAGCTATTATTATAAATAAAATAATTGATATAGAAATTGTCGAAATGATTGGTATTTTGTAGTAGATGTCTTTCTCCTCAATTGTTCGGCAATTCTGTTAATTTCGTTTAGATCGACGAGTTTTATTTCCATCAGGTTTGAGACCTGATAGTTTTTTTTTTAATACTCCCTCTATGTCCAATTTCGGTAAGATTGGGGATTTCTCTTTTCGAATTACTATTTGAACTTATTAATAATTGATAATTTGCATTTTGTGGAATATTTATTAACGAAGGCGATTGAACTTGAAATATTCTGTGAGTTCGACACTTCGATACAATATCTTGGAGTTCTACAGGGATGAACATTAATTCGTCATTTTTAATTTGATTAATTATTAGATTTTGATTATCTCTATTTGAGTTACGTAACATCTAGTTGGTGATAGTTCGTTTAACAGTTGCAGCGTGCAATTACCGGCAAAAATATATTCTTCAGCACAGTAGTAAATAACCTCCAGTATTGGGCATTCTTCTTTCTCCGACTGGGCTCTTTATCATTGAGCGCCAAGTAGGGGTAAGTGGGAATATGTGGTAAAATTCTAAGCCCTTTGGCTTTAGGATAGGGACATGGATTGTTCCGGGACTTGATGTAAAAAATTTGGGAGTGAATAGATGAAGTGAAAATAATGCTTTTATATAAAAAAATTTTGGTAATTATTTGGTATAGGTTACATACGCCCGATTTCCTTGAAATTTTAGTATGTTATACAGTTTTTTATGGTAATAAAGAAAATATATATATGTTGGGCGCGGAAAACATTCCTTCACATAGTTTTTATGGTTTGGACATTGGAAAATGTACACTATCTTGAATACATAGTTGATATTTTGCAAATACTTGATGTTAGAGAGGATTAGAGCCGGGGGGTCTGTTAAAAATTTAGACTATCTCTTAACGCCCCCCTCCCCGCCCCCAATCCTCACCAACATTAATTATAATTAGTTACGACTAATGTAATGACACAAATCAATTTCTAATAATAATAATTTATTTACACATTCAAATAATCGTCAATTTCTATTGGATACATTCGTGACATTTCTTTAATAAATGATTTAATTCTATTTGAATATGAATAATGTCTTTTAAATAGAAATTCCCCAAAATACTGACGATAATTAAATCTAGTTCTTTCATAACGAGGTATGTTATCAGGAATATCTAGCCAGAGTCGCTCAATATTTTGAGTATGAGCCTAACCTAACCTAACCTAACCTAACCTATCCTATCCTAACCTAACCTTTTTCAGCATAAAAAAACTGTATAACCTACCAAAATTTCAAAGAAATCGGGCGTATGCAATCTAAACTAAATAATTACCAATTCTCATACGACCTCTCGTTTCTGAGTTATAGACCTTTAAAGCTACGAAATCAGAACATATATTCAAGTTTATTTTCCTAATTATACATTCGACCATTATGAATTTTTAATGGATGATTACGTATGTTCATGTAGTGTGATTAACGGAATAAATAATTCTACACTACTATCTAAAGGCCAGGAGCGGCTCAAGCCCAATGGTTATCGATCCGTAAATTTGGCTCTAAAAATCTACATATCTCCTAAACCATAAATTATATCGAGTTAAACAAAGAATATTTAGAAAATGTACTTAAATATAAGTTTTCGGAATTATTTTCACGTCATCTACTCACTCCCGAATTTTTTGCTACAAGTCCCAGAGCATCCTCTATTATGCTAGATCTTGGAAGCTGGAGTCTTTTTCCGAATTATAACACATTCTCTTTTCTATAGTTCGAGTGCGTTCCTGTATTAAGCAATCTTTTAACAAATTCCAATTAGTTCCCTACCAATAATTGTTCTTTCCCGATGAGTTTTCCTTGTATGAATATCTTCGTCATATTTTTAGAAACTATATATTTTTTACGATTTCGTAGAATCTGTTACTAACAATTAGAGCCGGATATCATAACGTTCCATTTTCATTAAAATAACATTATTACAATGTATACGATTAGACCAGCGTCTTGCCGAAAATCATCACATTCCTTTTTAATTACAATATTCAATTTTAAAAATTTAAAAATGTAGCACCCTTTAAAAAAATCAGCTAACTGCATAGCCTCGTATACACTACCCCTCATATTAGCAAGCCCTCTAACACACTTATTTACTTTTTGTATAACTCCCATAGACGCTACAGTCATTGCTTTTGTAATTCTTATAATCCCTCTGGAAAAACTTCTTCATATCGGTAACACCCCCATCGGCCAACCACTTGTCCGTCCGAATCAGTGACATAGATAAATATTCCCCGTAGACGTCATTACTTGCAAACCATCTAGATACTTCTACTACTTCTTGTAAACCCTCTGGAAACTTCTTCTTAATGGTAATCCCCGACGGCCATCCGATTGTTCAGCCGATGATGCGATGAATCATTGATCCAAAACATACGTATCTAATTATGTGATCATGGAGTTCTCAGTCAGCATAATTAATATAAGTTGCAATTTAGGTTTCACATCGAGAAATAAAAATATCGAATGTGTTAACATCATGAATGTAAGGTCTGATGTTTTTTTAATTTTGACTTTAATAAATTCCAATTAACTGGCCTTCTTTAAGTGAAATTTCATTTGATTTAGATTTACTGATACTTAGGTTAGTAAAAAATTCTACTATTTCAGAATCACTGATAAATTAATAAATAATAAATCCGTACTACACAATAACCAATTCAATATTCTTAACAACTATCCTCGTTGAAAACCGTGAAAGGGTTAGGTGGACAAAAAGGAACTTGGCATTTACCTCGATGGTCGATACCAGTTTCTTCCCCGAGTTTCTGCTTCTCCGACAAATTGGTGGCTGGAAGCTTAAAATTTGTAACGTGAAATCCTCACAAGGGTAAGTTATTTGAATTCACGTTAAAACGATTTTACAGTATTATTTCACGACTCCGCGAATCTTATTGACTGCGCCAGATAAGTATTTGTAAAATTGAAATTTGTTTTTAAAAATAACTAATAGGCTGATAGTCAACTAAAGAATAATGTAAGAAAACATCGAGTACAGATAAACTACTTTTTGTACTAATTAATTGAAATATATCTGTAATTATTTCATGAATAATTGAATAATATTTAAAAGATGTTAATGAAATTATTCATTATAAGGCTGTTTGTTTGAATATATTAAATGAAATAATAGATTTTGTTAATTTTGAAATATCTCAAATTAAAAAGAATCATCTTTTCTGAACGACATTCTAATTTTCAGGAAATATGTCCAAAAGAAAAAAAAATAGATACAAAAAACGAAAAGCTAAATTTAATAGTGAACGTGATAAAATTATAGAAGACCCGGTATCTGATGATATCAAGGAAAGTAGTATTAAAAATGAACCACAGTTGACTACTCCCACATCAGTTTCTAGATTAAGCTGTTATGTAACTCCCAAGATGAGTCCTCTAAGGAGTCAAAATTATCCAGACCCGCCCCAATTTAGTGATATTGAAGCACAATTAGATCATGAAAATTTCTTGTGCAGAAAATCGATTAACACTAGCAAATTTTATTCGTGGTAAGTATTACAGTTTGAGGAAAGAAATTAGGTTTAAAAAATGCAGTTTAACTTGTTGAATGTTGTCAAGGATAGCTTATATACAAAGGACTAAAGATAAAACAAGTTAAACTTTGATACACAAAAATTATATATACGAGGATATATTGAAAAATTCTTAGCCTACTATAGAACCAAAGAAAATTTCAATGTCAAACTATTTTATTACTCAACATATTCTCCTCTTAATTGGATACATTTTCAACTGCGAACCTGCAACGTCTCTAGACCTTTCAAAAAAAAATGTTTCTTCTTTCTCTGCAAACCAAGACCTCCATAGCTTTTATTACCTTCTAGCTGGAAGAAAATTTACGACCTTTTAAACTTTTTTTCACTTTGAGGAAAGAGATGATAGTCAGACGGAGCCAAATCTGTTGAATTCAAGGGGGGTGTTCTAGTAATTCAAACCCTAAATAACGAATTTTTTGCATGGCAACATGAGATTTGTGTGCAGAGGTGTTGTCCTCTTTAATTTTTTCCCGTAAATTGGTCGAATAGTAATCTACAGGTATTGTTCTACCCTTATCCAAAAAATCAATCATGATTACTCCATGGCAATCCCAAAAAACTGAAGCAAGAGCTTTTCCAGCAGATTTTTGGACACGAAACTTCTTAGGTCTTGGAGAACCAGAGTGTCGAAGTTCCATCGATTGTTGTTTTGTTTCTGGATCGTAGAAATGTATCCGGGTCTCATCCATAGTAACAATTCGGCTTAAGAAGTCTACAACGTTTTCAAATTGAGCACAGATCGAACGCGATGCTTCTACCCTTGCACGCTTTTGGTCAACATTCAAACATTTGGGGATCCATTTTGCAACAATTTTTCTCATGTCCAAATTGACGTGAACTATATGATGAACGCGTTCGTATGAAATATTCAGTGCTTCAGATATCCGTTTTAGCCCAATTCGACGGTCTGATAAAATCATGTCATGAACTGCATCGATATTTTCGGTAAAATTTACCTCTTTTGAAGCTTGCAGTCATTAAGTATATTAAGTATTAAGCATATCTTCGTAAATCTGCTTGATGATAACTCGATATTCCAATTTTTCGATTTTCACAATTTCGGTGGACATCTTTTTTCTTTTAATTTATTGCCTAACTCTGGTTCTCTTTTTTGACGTCAAACTTTACACTTACACTTCTAATAATTTATTGTTCGTTGCTATGGCAACGCAATATTTTGTTTATGTATGGTCTAGACTAACTAGATATCAATACATCTTCGTACATTCCTTAGAATACTGACGTTCCTTATTGCTCGCTTCATTGCTTCACTTTCTATGAAGTGAAAAAAATAATCTTTTTTACAAAGAAGGCAAATCTAAAATGGCTTATAGTGCTGCCGCTTCTGTTATTGTAAGGCTCTCTGCAACTTATCTAGGGTTCTTTCCCCAATTTTGTTTTTTGTTCGTAGCCACCACATGAAAGCTGCATAGCTAATGATAGATCGATCAATGGATTTTTACATCTAGTTCATCATTTTGGGTTTAAAGCCCCATGTTCCTCCGACTATTCTGTAGCAGTTATATACAGCACTTCGTACCTTATGGTTGAAGATGTTTCTGTCTCTGGTCAGTTTAACCCCGTTATTCTGAGAGTTTTGGAAACGTATTTATTCTTCCTAGTGAATAGAACTAGAGTGGTCTTTGAGGGGTTTATACTCAGACCTTCATTGAATCACCATCTCTGAGTGAATATTACGGCAGATTGCATTTGATCCCATACGATACCATCATGCTTACTCCACTTACTGGCCAGGTCCTTGGCGTATCCGCAGACTTCATATTTTGCTTTGATTAGATTTGTGAGTAGATGATCCACTACTAATGACCATAGTCCCGGTTTTGCAGTTATTGCTTTTTCCCATATATTGATGCCGTAATCCAAGCCACGTGCTTGGTTCGACTTCTCGACATACCAGTGCCTGATGGATGGCGTGCTGAAGGAGGCGCCATCAATATCTATAAAGGTACATAGGTTTCATACTCTATACCTTTTTCTAGTTTCCTGGTTAGATTATGCAGGGCAGAGACAGTCGACTTGTCATTTCGGTATGCAATTTGATTTCTATGTAGGAATCAATAATTTTTTCCATCGTTTTCAGAAGGAAAGGAGGTAGACTGATAGGATGATAGCTAACGTTTTTCCAGAACTGAGGGATATAACAAAAAATATAATAAAAACTGAAAAACTATACTGAAAAATTGTGTTTGTTAAATGAATTTCAGTGCATAAAACAAGAGAGGCAGTATTCCTGATTACATTAACTAATTGCAACTTTTTTGCATGGTTTTTTTTATATCAAAGTATTTCTTAGTTTAGTATAATATCCATGACACCACCCTCTGTATAATTTAAATTTTTTTTACAAACCATTTATGGATCACAGAATATTACAAATATAGAAAAACATAATTTTAGCCATGACAATTTTTTGGAGAGTGATCAACATTTCCAAATTACTTTAGAAAAAAAAATAAAACGATGCAATGAAACTCCCAAGTGTACCAGGACTCGACAGCATCAAAATTTTCTTTATGATAGTCCTGCACCTTTAAAAAGAAAACAAAAATTCTCCAGGGGTAATTGCGGTGATTTGTCTTTCTCGCCGAATCAGTTTTCCTCAACCCCTATATTACAGCACCAAATAAAAACGATAGAAAATAATGCTGAACGTAGTTTTGATGTTGTAAAAGACGATGTAGTAAGTCCAAAAACGCCGATATATAACAGAAATATCAACTTGAATAATAGCTACACCACAGAAAAGGTAGGAAATAACTAATTAATATATAGGGTTCAATTAATCTTCTTAAATCAATTAGTAAACAGAGTGTATTGGAACAATATTGGTAAAGTACGAATCAACTAAGAAAACGACTAGTAATCGTCTGCCTCACTTTAAAATATTCCCTCTCTGTCGCTTCAGACTGATATACCAGTGGCGTAGGTTCTTATTTAAATAAAAATTAATGCAGTTCGCAACAAAACATTTATTAGATTAAAAAATACAAAAAAAATATATTTTAAAGATTTAAACATATATTACAGTAGGATATTACTTAGTCAATTATATATATATATATATATATACAAAAAAATCACTGTGATAAACATCAAGGTTTTAATTATCGTAATAATGGACAACTTAAAATCAAAATTATTACCTGAAACCAATTTTTTTAAGGAGCCGATTCAAGCTGCTTACACTTATTGCTTCTGTAAAGATTTGCCGGTCATTGCCGGTCATTAATTTTCTGCAAAACACCTGTAATTTCATCAAATTTAGCATTACACGTTTGCTGTTTTAAATTGAATAGTAACAACAGAAAACATTAAACTAAGTAGGTACATGACTTTATAATACTAGTAAAAACAATTTCTTACACTTTAACGTAGGAAGTCTCTTCTCCAGTATCTGATTTGGCGAGATACGATCCAGCTTTCTTTTTTTAGTGTTACGTATTTTTTTCGGCGATTGAAAAGATGTGCTTGGCCCTCCCCACTCAACTTTTTGAGCTTCTTTTGATATCTTCTGAAAATTAAACCTTGACACCCCAATAGCAGCTAGTACTCAGGAAATATCAAAATATGTTAATATTCTAATTTAAAATATGATACTCAATAAGTAGGTGCCTGTATAAAAATGTGTAAACTCCGCATTTCTTCAACCTACTTCTTGAATTAAATCTTACTACATACCTATAATTTTTCAAAGGAATAGTAACTCCTTCATTCATTATTTAAAACGATTTTGCCCCTAATGTTCAAAAACAGCGCTATCTGTAGAATAAACTATGGCACAGACTAAAAATAACACCGAACACAATAAATCACACTATCTACTGAACAACAAACAATACATCTGCGCATCCATAAGCGCAAATTATTTATATTACCGTACTTTCCTTCCTAAGTAAAGGCTTGGCAACATCGCAATGGTAAGAGATTCATGGTTACGCGACGATTTCCCTTCGAATTCTGATTTAGACCATGCGGCAGTCGTGCAGCGTTGCCAGTCTATTCAGCACTTGCATTTCAATATTAAAAATACCGAACAATCGTAAAAAACGCCACTGTCACATAAATGGGATGGGCCTAAGAGAGAAGGAAATTATTGCGGACTTTGTCAGTTATAACGCGTCTGGCATTTCCTTAGCTGATTTATACTTTACTAAGGTAATTTTCTTCTTGTTTCTAACATAGAGGACCATGTCAGTAGGCTACTTCCTGTTAATTGCCCGTAATTCTTCCCCGGAATACATCTTTTATATCGTCTTCTTCCATAGTCTATTGTCTTCCGCTTTTTTTTATAAGTTTGTTCTAGAATTTCGTCTCCCCCATCCTCCTATGTACTGTATTCTACTTTGCTGTTCAATATCATCATTCTGTATAGTGTCTGTTGTGTTTAGTATTTATAGTGTCCTATTCGTAACTGATCTTGTTTCTTATGTAATTATAGATCTTACTGACGTTTTAAATATCTTGATTTTACTTTCGGTATTTAGGTATTTGTTCTTCCGAACTTTATCTCAAACGCAGTCCGAAATTTGAGCCGCTTTCTGTATTCGTCCTTTTATTTCGTTAAAAAAGGTTTCACGACTTGTTATTTCCGCTCCCAGGCACAGGTCACCTAACCTAAAATAGGTGGTTTATGTTTCCAGGTAGTTAAAATGATTCATTTGTTCGATAATTTTTGAGTCGAATTCTAGCTTTGGATGCCACTAGACATTTGACTTCTCGTTGTTGGTGAGCATGTTTAAAGGAATGTACTAGCCTTTGGAGATTATCTTCAGTATCGGAAATAAGGACAGCATCGTCAACATATCAGACGACGTGGAAGGATGTATTTCCCATCTCCTTGTCTGATTCCTATGTTAATAGGAGGGTTTTTATAATCTGCAATTGATATTGGAAGAGCTAAAATATCTTGTATCAGTTTATGATATAGTTTTTTCTCATTACTTCTAAGGCATCGTTTAATCTCACTCATTCAAAAGCCGTGATCATATCGACAAAGTACATATATGCAGGTTTATTGTATTCTAAGGTTTTTCAGATACCTGTTATGCGTTTGATATTTTTTGTTTCTCTATGATGTTCTCATGTTGGATCGATATTAATAAAAATTTAAGTTATTTTTTTACATAATTTTTGAAATATAGTATTTGTAGCTTCTACCAAAAGATAGTAGCATGAAAAACTTAAAATTGCACGTAATAAATATGTCTGGTAAGATAAAACTACCATCAACACGCCAAGAAGAAAAATTTAATTTTTCTCGAAACATTAGTAAAAAAAGCTTCAACGTCTCTATTTCCAACACTGAAACTACGAGATTTTTTTTTGGAAACCTGAAGAGATACTACAAAATCGTTTACAATTGGATTATAAGGATATGGGAGATTTGTTCAAACCTCGGTACTAATCTAAAAAAGGTATTAGATATTCCCATTTATTTTCTTTTTGTAATTGTTTTCTCTCAAATCTACATCACGCATTAAAATAATTTTATTTGCTAACAAACGTTTGAAGATACAACGAGATCTTGAAGTAAACAGTGAATCAATTTTCTATGTATTTACAAATACAAAAGAAAAATCCTGAAATAAGTTTTGATACAAAGTGATCCAAAATTATGTATATTCAAACATAAAGAAAAATGAGGCAGATCAGCCATTTGATTATTTTTCTGCTATTAGAAAAACCAAATGAACAGTCGAAAATAGTTGAAAAATTTTGCTTTACATGTGAATATTCCACAGGATACAGTTGATGGGGGCGAAGGTATTGCAGATCCTTTTCATGGAATGTGCGATAAGTGTTTACAATGCAAGGAAAATATTTCGATATTATCGAAAAAAATAGAGGAACTCACAGTATTGCAAAGTGGGCATTTAGAACAGATGAAGACCCTCTCTCAACAATTACATCAGGTATATTTTTCTTTTGAACATTTAACATGGTATCCATCAGACACAATAAATATATTTTATTTAATCCTAAGTCAGTCCTACCGTGAGTTGTATGGCTGTTTGCATGTGTTACGACATATAATTTTTTCTCAATGCCTTTCTATCTTTTGTTCCTTACCATTTTATCCCTTTTTCTATCAAGTGCTTCATGTTTTTCTTGGTCTTCCTCTATACCTGTCATTTTGGTATCCTGACATAAGTATCCAAACCAACTTAATTGTGCTTCATATATCTCTAGTCCCAAAAAAGCGTATCAATATTTTTAAAATAAAGAATACCTAGCCTCCCGTACAACATTTGCCTAGTCCTAAAATCCCACCTGCAAGACAAACACCGTCAAGTCAAAATTAAAGACCACATCACAATTTAACATCCAATTATGTCAGATGTTCCGCAGGACCCACATATTGGAGACAAGGAATCTGTCCAACTGTGATATTAAACGAGCATCGTATGCAGTGAGTGCAAAATACTTTGCAATTCATCTGGACCGACGACTAACCTGGAAGCCATACTAACCAAGAGAAAAACTCAGTAAACTGTACTGGTTAATAGGTCGAAGATCTAACATTCAACAACAAGCTGCTAATCTACAAAGTCACACTAAATCTAGTCTGGAATTATGATTTTCAACTAAGGGGCTTTGTATCCAACTCAAATATAACAATTCTAGAAAGATTTGATTCAAAAGTACTCAAAATTATTGTAAATGCTTCATGGTATGTAGTCATTTGAAGAAGAACCTGTAATGAAACCTCCCACCCACCTCCTGCAAGATTCCTGGGGAATCCCATTTCATTCATACGGGCTATTTGATTTTGAATCAATGTCCATGTCTCACAGTTGTAAAGCATGGTTAGCTTTTTAGATTTTTATTTTTATGTTTTTTGGGGACTTTTTTCCCAAAGAATAAAGCTTCCATTGCATTGAATAATTTCCAAAGTTTTCCTAATATTTCTTTCAGTTCATTCTCTAGTCTTCCATTAAATATAAATATGATATAATTTTCAATTATCATCTTTTAGCCTTGAGGTCATCCTAATGCTTTTGCAATTCGTTTTTATTCAATTCATAAGATGATCAAAACTTTCCAGAAGTGATATCTCCTATTGGTTGTTAGATTCGTCTGTGAATTGAGTATTTTTATCACCACATGACAACACCCTAATTAGGCTCTTATGTAACTTTTCAGATCAAACAACAAGTGGATAAATTAAACGACTTTCAAACCGAATTAGAAATGTTGAAAGAGCAAGTTAAGATGGCAAAACCAGCCTCTCTTGTTCCAAGCGTTTTGCCTCCTGCACCACCGCCGCCACCGCCACCGTTGCCTCCACCAGTTTTACCCTTATCGGAAACAAAAACTTTCAACTTCCAAAAAAAATCAAGTTCTGGAACTAAAGCGGTTACAAATGAAAATTTAAGGCCCGTTATATCACTGGAGGATATTTTAAAAGTAAAATTGAAAAAGACATCGGTAAATACTCGATTTTTAATAGTTTTCATGAATTGATAGTTTTGCATCTAATTGAATAATTCAAGTCTAACATTGTTTTGTTCTTCTCGGAAATCTAATTTAAGGTCAGCTTTGGACCTAAAGCTATTCAAGCAAAAACACATCATAGATACTTTTGAGGTTATGAATAGGATATACCACAATGTACTGAGACGACTTGTATATCATAAAATACTGATTATATTTTAAAACTTTCCAGAACGTGTTTAATTAACGCATAAAACGTACAAAAACTTAATTTTTTTAAAATAATTGTTAGGTGCCTAAAAAAATTTAAAAATTGTGTAATTCGCTTTTTTTTAAAGTAGAATAAACCAGAAACAAACGATGAGGTGTCAACAGATAATTGCTCTTAATCCTGTCTTCAACTAATGAGCCATCATAAAGTTTGACATTTTTAATGGTGAACGTACCCAGAAGGTGTTGTAATACAAGCGCTATTTTTTTGAGTTGTTTACAGATAGTTGAAACATTAATCTTATCAAAAAATAGAATTAAATCGCGAATATTTTCGTACGGTGATTTTCTAAAACTTTCAACGTGAATCAAACCAACAGCATCGTGCCTATCAACTCGTTTCGATTTTTGGTAATGAAGCACCATCTCGTGACAATAAAAATTGATTACGCACGAAACAAATGGTCGCCTGTTTATTCAAAATAATTATACATGTCGCCACCGTTCCATTAGAGCACCGTAGAACGGTCAATTCTGAATGGTTTAGCAGCATTTTTTTGCCAAGAGTTAAAAAAAATCTGGGAAACCAATCGCAGAAGACAAATCATCATCGAATTGATGTGTCACATGCCGGGTCATTAAAAATAAAATGCGAAGTCAACGTTTTTCTACACCTAAGGAAGCGGTTGATGTGTTTAAATACAAGCATGCAAAAGTGTATTGATCTTAATGAACATTATGTTGAAAAACAATAAAGCCATATCAAATTATAAATATTTGTTTTTTTGTCTACCTCAAAACTGCAGTAGCAATCCTCGTAATAGGTTTGTAAGCGAAAACTTTGACCCTTAGTACTACTACCAGATCATCGGCTTAGCTTAGGCCTGTAAATCCAGAGCTACTAGTGTCCATTTCCATTGACTACAGTAAGGATGATAGGACTTGAATTCAGTCCTTCACTATGTACGTATGTATGGATTTGGGGTCTCGTATACACCGCGACCCAAAGGATCTATTGTGTTTATTGCTGCAATACTGGAGAAACCTGTGTTTACAACTGATCCATCAATCCCACTTCTTTTAAAAAGTCTAGAATGTGGGATTGTTTTAATTGCCAGAGATCTTCGTCTTCTACTTCATACCCTCCAAGGTGTAGTGCTCTGGAATTCCTTAGTGTTTCACACTTCAGCCCTTCACTATACTAATTGTGGAGGTAATTCTGGTTCTATACGCTGTTGTGACATCGCCTTGATCTATTTGAAAATGGGAATTTCCACCTACCATTCTTCCAACGCTCTCTTGATTGATTAATCTGGGGTTTTGTGGGAAACACCCTCTTTGCTTATAAGTCTTTTATGTTTTTAACTAGGCAGCTTAATAATTGAACTAAAATTATTTGTACACGTAGTAAATATGAAGGAATTGATTCAAACTGTAACATTTAATAATTTAAATATATTTTATGTTTTAGAGCCGACTTCATCAACCGATCTCTCGTCGAAACAGTTCTGCAGTACCTTCGGATATGTTGAAAGCAGTAACTTTAAAACCTGTTCCACGTACCCCGCATCTTCTTAGTACACCCAAAAATGATATTGGAGATATGACTTTAAGCCCGAATACGAGATTGTGCTCATTATTAAAAACTGAAATGTCCACCAGTAAAATTAAACGATTACAGAGAGTCGGTAAATATAGTTTTGATTCTATTTATAAAAAGAGATTATTGGATTCCAGAGATAGGGAGTAGAATTGAATGGGAAGATCAGACTGTTGGTCTATTGCAAAGGACAATAAGGTAAATAAATGAAAAAATAATATTGGCATTGAGAAAACAAAATGCTTTTGTGACAATTCATATTTTATTCTGTAGTACCTCAGAGTTATCATCAATTATTTTCGCTAAATCACCTTTGGAAGTTAGTCGACAGCTTGATCCAGTAAAATGTCACACAAATGAATTGATTTTCCCGACATATTTTATTAGATTTGCAATGAATATACACCTAAAAGTAAAAAAAGACTATTATTAGTGCTGTCGTGCATATATCAACTTGGATATTCGCAACCAGGATACATATTGGGTGCCATACATCTGCTGTATCTCATATAACAGAAATTTGACCAGTCCGTTTAATGGAAAATATTCAGCAATGCCTCTTGGTAACCCAGCACAAATCTACCAATCACATATGCTTATGTTATTCCTGCTTAATGAATATCAAATGCTTTTTGAGGAAATCCTAATTCCGTGCTTTCTCAGCGAATCATTCCATATGTTAATATTCTTTTGTAAGTTTTTTCTTGTATTTGCCATTATGAAGATGTCATCAGCAAATGCGCAAATTCTCCTACTTGTATTCTTTGCATATTGTAGTATCCGATATATAATTTTTCAGTGTTTTGGCTACACTCTTGGATAATATTGACCATAAATTTAATAAATAGTGTTGGGCTTAGCCCAACTTCTTACCTCAGTTCGTCGTGTGTAATAAATGTATCTAATCTCATAATTTTATTATTTCACATAATTGTTTGTACTTTTTCATCATCTCTCAGCTTTTTGTTCACATTTCTTCTATAAAGACTTTCCCATATCTGCGTCCTAGGTACACTGTGAAATGCTTTTTTTAGACCTAAAAAGGAAAAATACGAATTTTGTATGTTATTTGTTTCCTTTTCTATTATTTGTTTTAATGTAAAAAAGTGGTCTTGGGTGCTTCGTCCATTGCAGAATCTACTCTGTGTGTTCTACTTACTCTATTAATCTTCGGTTTAGAATTTGCTCATACAGTTTTAATGCGGTACTTAATAATGTTATCCCTCTATAATTGTTACTATTAATGTTTTCTTAAAAATTGTTAATATTACACCCATTTTTCAATTCTCCGGTGTTTCCTCTTCTTTCCATATTTCATTGAATAGTTTTCTAATTGTTTCCTTTCCTTGTTGCACTATCTTTTTGTTATGTCCTGGAGCTTTTCCGTTGTTCAATAATTTTTTAGCCTCTTCTAGTTCGGTTATTAAGACTACTTCCCCCTATTCTTCTTTTTCTTCTTCTCCTCCTCCTCCTTGTATGTTTGTCATCTCTAACGTATTTTTTTGTTTTATTCTCTTTTGTATTTAGCAAATTGTAAAAATTCTCTTTCCACCGTTCCATTATTTTTTCTTATGATGTTAGCGTCACTCCTGTTGTATCCTTGATTCCTAACTAGTCTTTTCCTTTCTCGTGCTCTTTAGTACCTTGTAAAAAAGTTTTTGGTTGTTCTTCTCCATTTTATTTCCAAAATTTTCCCAAGAAGATAATAAGGGAGAAAAGAAAATCAGCTGCAGTTGAAACTATCAAAAAAAATTTGAAAAACCTATAGAGTTTAGAAAACAAAAAAATAACCACAGATGCTAAGCATTGGTTCTAACTTCACAACGTTATTTTTTCACAGATATTATTTTATTTACAAAAACGTTGAATTTAGAATTTTATTTTTTTCAGAAACTTTTTGAATTATTTGGGCATCACTGGTTTTACAGCTAAACAAATGGTGTAATGATGCCATAACATATTTTTTGTTTGATTTTTGGCAATGTTAATATCATTTCCATATTTCGATATGGAAATTTTGATAATGTGAAAAAAGACTAAACACATTTTTCGTGATAAACATTATATATACATATTTCTATTATTATTATTTGATGTGCAATGTTGCCTTAACTTATTTTTTAATGTTTTATATTATATATATATTTTAAAACTTTTTTTTATTATTGTTTCAAAAATTTCGGCATTATAATGTGACTTTAATATTATTATTACTAGTTATTTAAGTCAAAATTTTTGTTTATTATGTTCTTATGGATAATATTAAATAATGTATTTCTACTATTTGTAGGTTCCCTTTAAATTACTGTGATAAAAAGTAATAAAAAATTCTTTATATCAAGAAAATTTGTAATAATATTTAATAAATGACAATAAAAATATTTAGTGATTATTTTAATTATTTAAGATATATTATGTACTCGAAAAGTGATATATCATGTGCTTTCTAATGCTTTGAGAATGAAGAACTTGAATTTTACCACACCGAGTCATATTATAAAAAGGATTTTTTAACTTACCGTGAACATATTTTTTTGCATTAAAACGTTTCGGGGACTATCAAAAATTTATTTATAAAAAAGCTTTCGATACATAAGTTGGGAACAAATGAAAATAGAATGAAAAATCGAGAAGAATCAGATAGAAAGTTTGGTAAACTTAAAGTAGAAGAAACATGAAAGTAATAAATAACATATGGAGAAGCTGAAGAAATTTGTGCAAGAAGGATGATAAAAATGAAGGAGATGGTGGAACATGGAAAAATTATAATAAGAAGTGAAGAAAACAAACCATAAGAAGCAAAGTCAAGATAAAGATTGAAAGAACAAACAAAAGAAGATGGAAAAAATTTGAAAAGAATAAGAACTTAACTATAAAAATAATAGAAGCTTTTGGAACAAAATCGCACCATGTGAAGAAAAAAAAAAGAATAAGAATTAAAGAAGACTGTATAAAAATTTCGTAACGTTTTGTCGCATAATTATAAAAAAGTTGAAGACCTAGCGGTGAGGTCGCCAACTTCCAACCTCCAGGTCAATTCTCAAATGAAAAAAGTTCATCTTGTGCAAGAGAATTTCGATACGTAAGTTGGGAACAAAAGAAAATAGAATGAAGAAGCTACGCTGGAAGAAGCATGAAGGTTATTCAAAGAAATAACTTATGAAGAACTTATGATGATGAGAAGAAAGGAGATGGTGGGCAGAAGAAATAAGAAAATTGGTTGAGCAGAAAAAGGAGCAAGGAAAAATTATATTAAGAACCGAAGAAAACAAACCATAAGAAGTAAAGTCAAGATAAAAATTGAAAGAACAAACCAGAGAAGATGGAAATAATTTGAAGAGTTAGCACATAACTATAAAGAAAATAACAGGAACTTTTAGAACAAAATCAGAATTAAATAAAGAAGAAAAAGAATAATAGATGAAGGAAACAATGTAAACACAAACACAGAAGACATATTAGAGACAAAACTTAATAATATAAATGCAGATAGAACAGAGGACAAAATTGCATATTATATTTATCGATTTCAAAGCTGCTTTCGACTTGATAGATAGAAAAATGGTATGAGATAGTATGAGGAAAATAGGCAGTTCCAGAAATATATAAATATATAAAAACGTGACAGTGAAAGTTCAAATAGAAGGAACAAGATCGACGGAGACAGTTTTTTTTTACTTATACTAGTCTTGGATAGGATGATAATAACTATAAAAGAGAAGAACTATAAACTAGAGACAATATATGACTACAAAAAACTAGATAGTCGGATTAGTATATGCAGACGATAGAGTAATAGTAAGATAAAATTTTGAAAAAAATAGGCATATGGATGAAGACAATAGAAAACCTGAAAATGGAAGTAGATATCAATAAACGCATAAGGATGTTAATAAACTAAAAATGGGAATACGCCCCTGGAAGTTCACAGCGATTAGAGAAAAAAGGTATTCCAGGTAATACGTTAACAAGCTGGGAATGAAGAGACCTGGACGTTTACAATTTATCTCACAATCAAATGAAATAGTTGATAGAATTATTAGAAAATTACCTTTGTGAGTAGTTTCCAACAACAAGACAGACTGGGATCTGTGAGAATTCACTAGCAAACTAACTAAATTGATGGTGGAAAACTGGTAAACTATTTACCTTGAATCTCTGAAGACGATAACTTGGTTATCAAAACGTGCGTCAGACAGTGAGTGGTGGTGTAGTGGTAGTGTAAACAGTGTGTCCAGTAGGAATATCACCAACGGTCCCAGAAATTTCCACTTAGTTGGAAACAATCTGTTTCCATTTGTCACAACCATGTCCGAAACCGGATTCTCGAAATATGCCGACACCAAAACTAAGTGCCAAAGCTGTCCACATGTTGAACTTGACATCCGTCTCCAGTTTTCATGTATTGAGCCCGACTTCTCATCAGAAGCTCCATCTTCAAATTAAGATTCCATTATTATTCCTAGAGACCCATCTCTTGGTTTGTCGACGAGCAGTGTATTTTTGCTTGAAAACGGGATACGCCAGCTAAATTGGTTTGGAAGCCCTGAGTTAGGTTATTATTTTCCTCTGTGACGAGATGTTTATCGATATGGTTACGTGGTTTCAAATAAATTACGGGGCCTCGGTGTTTTATAATAGACCATAGATTTATATAAACTACAAAATATGAAAAAAATATTTATTCGAATTTAACGACAAAAAATACAAAAATACTTAACTAAATCATGTAGATTGCACTTTTAAACTAAAATCAGTCTGTAGGAATAACAAAAAAATTGGATAACATTAAGGAGATTTTCTAAGTGGTAAATTATTGTTATGCTTACATCGTTTATTTCCCAACCCATTTTTTTTAAATACTTTTGCAAATTTCTTTATAGACAGCTTAACTGAAATTGAAGAGTCCTCATTGACACACTGATCTAGCACTCACATCTAGACAACGTTCTATTGTTAGTGAATCATTAAGGACTCTTTGTATTTTGTCATACCATCTATCGATAAGTGGATGCAAAATAAAAATACCCTTTAACAGATTTTTTAGTATCAGATCCATTTTCTTGTTGTTTTTGTGAATATTCAGATCAATTAAATGATAAAACCTATTCAACCTGAAGATAATAAAAAATATGTAAAATATTGAGAGAAGAGAGTGTATACCCGGTTAGAAACAACCAAACATACCTCGACTAACTATGAAATGATATAAAAGCTAATCCTTATCATAACAACTGTTCCTGGTAACTCCTTATGCATGGGTGAGGTGATGCAGCATAACACCTGACACGACACGCGTGAACTCACAGACCTGTCCCACTGTAGTTCAGACAGTTTGCTATGCTACACGTGTGGGTGACAAGCAAGTTTTTCTTTAACTTTTTTACGAAAACTGACAGAAGAAAAGACAATAGAGGCGGTAAGGGAACACAGAAAGTTTGACGATAGAAAAAATGGTGGTTATATGAAGACGAAACTGAAGTTACGATTCACTTCTGCGCATTACTTCATCATCTCATGTACTTCAGCAAACTGGTTTCGATTCACTCGGAAATCAGTATCACTCATTTTAGTTGTAATTGTAAATTTATTAGATGATTTAAATTTCTTCCTAATCAAGGAATAAAATATTTCCTCTTCAGCTTCATCCGATTCTGATTCAGAACTTAAATTCAATAATAACACCTTGTTTTATTCGATTGTCAAAAACGTCGGCTAGTCGCGAACTACCACTCAAATTCAAACCCTACCGTTTTCTATTTGAAAACGCGTGTCTCAATATGCGGATCACCACACAGCACATGTAACATGTACGAGTCTTGTCTTCCGTGTCACGCTACCTCACATGTGCTATATATGTCCTAATTTACGACTTGCCTGTCCCCAGTATATGAAGAAGTTAAATGAGAGAAATCTAGTAAGTGGTAAGGAATTTTGTAGTATTAGTACTACTATGGGACTTCTGTTAAATCAATAGATGAAGTTTAAGATCAATATCCACGGGTATCTCCACACGATAAGCACCACTCGAACTACTAGAGTGTAATAAGGTTTACCCACTTGTCCAAAAAAAATAGTATAAAGATTATCTTTAAGAATGGACTTTAATTTTAATCCACGTATTCATTCATCGTTCCATTAACTTGTGAACTACTTGCTTGTAGTTACAATCATAAGTTAAGAGGTATGTTACCAAAACATAGGAGTTAATATTGGAAGGAAAATTACGAGGTAACTAATTAATGGACATTATCAAATTCTGTAAGCTACCAACAAATGAAGATCCACGAATCTAATAAAGTAGTAAAATTACATATTTCCACGTTATTTAGAGGAGAGAAGAACGACAAAGCAAATCAACACATTAGTAATCTCGTTAATGCAATCGGAGAATGTTTATTACATCTATAAAAATTCTCATTTTGTTCAATACGGAAACATCTACACCTATTACAAAAATTAATACACACCTTACAAATATAAATATACAATATATACAATAAGTATTCACAGAACACAGTTTTATTTTTTTATTTTAATATATAAATTAAATTGAATTCATAGTATGAATATAACAAAATTCTAAATTGTTTCAACAGTGCTCTCTCTTATTCTATTTTCTTTCCTTCAGACATAACCTAAGATTTTTGAGTATTATTCACCTGTTTATTTACATTATTATTTTGTGGCTTTGGTATACTCCTGATTGGACCTAAAGAAATCATTGTCGTACACCCAATATTTGAAACATTTGATGCGTTTCTGCTGTTGATTATCGGTACGGCGAATGTACCATCGGCGCCCTGCGACGGCAAAGGGATGTAATTACAAATACCCATCGTTGTCAATTTTTGCATAATACCCGGCGTTTTCAGATTAATAACTGGTATTCCCAATTCCGCCATACCGCTGTTCGTTTTGTGGTAAGTTTGACGATGTTTATTGAGACCTATTGCGTTCGGATATTGAGCGGGACAAAGGTCGCAACGGTACGGAAGTCCTTGTCTTTGTTTCTGCGGAGAAACAGCTGATGGTTGAGGAGCTGACGGTGTATCGTCCGTCAAATCTACAGTCGGTAGATTTTCGTTGCCAGGGGGCTGAAAAAAGTGAATAAAAATGTAGTATGAAAATTTTTGCTTGAAATGTTTATAAAGTGGTCACTAATACTACTTTACTTTATCACTAAATCATGCGTAATGGCATATTATAAGATGCTTGAGGGATGTACTATTCGATTCAATGATGGTTATCATAGTTTGTTTGTGACATACAAGATGTTACTACAACTTTAATATCGCCCCATAGATAACTTTACCCTATACTCTCTTAAAAAAAATGATAAAACTTTCAGTCAAAAAGAGATATTCTATTAATTAATGGGTATCGAACAAAAAAACATAGTGTTCAGAAGTATGTGTATGTATAATTTAAATTTTTCTGGAACTTGCAAGGCTGTAGGCTTATAACCTTAAGGTCTCAAGAATCTTTTATCTACCTTTATTCAGGGAACATATTTTACGAGACTTTAATGGCAGGACAAGATAGGTGGTGAAATTATAAAACAACATAAGGTAAGCAGATACTACCACCATTGAAAAAAACGTGGAAGACTTGAAATGCTGTTGGACAATGTGTATAAAGCTGGTCGAAGATGGGGTATTAATATAAGCAACAAGAAAACGAAATAAAAATCGATGTCTTACTGGTATTAAACGTACTGATTGTCTTTAACTTTCTATTAAAATTAATTAGAGTGCAAGTTAAAGCTAACAATGTAGGTCAGGGGTGGGCAAAAGACGGCCCGTGGGCCATATATGGCCCGTTGGCTTACTCTATCCGGCCCGTTAAGAATATTTTTTAAATCTCTAATGTTGATTTTTTGCAAATATGATAATAAATTGAAAAAGTGGGTTTTATGAAGGTATTTTCAGTCTATTGACTGATTAAAAATTACGTACATATTATACAGGATACAAATTGTTCACATGTAAGTAAGCAAAACTATTTATTATTACTATTATCTATTATTAACTGTCAAATTTATTTGTCCTAATACTTTAAAATGATACTTTTAGTGTTTTTGTCAAAAAATTTCTTAGGGAAAAAAGACCCAAAACATTCGTGTTTGTCTACAGCATACCGTCTCGCGCTTACAAGTTAGGTTAGGTTAGAAGTATTTGCCCATTCCTGATCTAGGTAGTTTCGTCTCCCCTGTTACTGTGGTTTGTCTAGCTTTCCTTTGAATTAGTCACCCTGAACGATCCCTGTGTTTGAAACATATACCCTTAACATATCCAATTTAATACTGACAACATGCATGGGGATTTTTGGGTTTGTTAGATATGGTTCGCTTGTGATAGCTTCAGCACTCTAGCTCATGGCTGAATGAGCGATGTTCTTCGTCAAAAAAAAAGGAATGGATGACTGCAAAATAGAATCCTGATTACAATCAACGAACACAACTGATATCACATTTCAAATATTTGGGTAGCTGGCTGAACATGTGATGCAGATAAAAGAATGATGATTAAAATGACATATAAGATATATCTGAGAATCCTCAAGATCCAGTGGAGTACACATAACAATAATGAGGAGATACTCAGACAACTGAATAAGGATCGAGAACTCCTTAATATCATAAAAACAGGTCAGTTATTTCAGGCATATGTGAGGTACCAAATATTACATCCTCGCTTGATCATTCAGGGAAAGGTTGAGGGCAGGAGATTGATAGGTCGCACAAAGCTATCGTGACTATTAAATATTAGAAATTGAACTAGTCTGGGAGTAGAACATCTATTCCGATAGAGACTAATTCAACCAAATTGTCATGGCGATAGCCCACGTTTAAATACAGGTACTGCACCAAGATAGATGTAGATAAGAATTCTATAACAAATTAATTTCTATTGGAATTTGGAAGTGGCTACGTAACAGAGCAGATGGTATAGGTAAAAATTTTATGTTAACGACTTACCTTCGAATTTCCATTGGTTTTCGATGCGGGAATAATACTGACGGCTCCATTTAGATTTAAAGATGTCGGAATAGGCGATGGAGGTTTTTGCGGAGTTTCTCTTGGAGTTTCTTTAGGTTTGGCGGTGGCAGTAACAGTTATACCTCTTGTTGCCAATATATTCGCTACGGCTTTAGCGTCGGATTTTTTAGGATTCTCAACTGGTTTTGGAGGTGGGTTTCTAACGCTCAACGTTATCGAATCCGATAGATGCATAATACTGCTTTCGGCCGGTTCAGATGTACCACCCTAAAAATAAAAGTTTCAATATCCACAACATTTCTATCATGACGACAAACATTTGATTAAGGATTAAAAAGAAAACAGGAAAAAGCATACGAGCATTGAATAAAAGTAAATTACTGATTACAAATTAAATAGATAAAAGAAGAAGAATATACTTACTTGTACACTTTCAATTTGTGGTAACCCTCCATCAGTGTTTTTCGGTTGCATACAAATCACCTGACAATCATCGTCATCTTTATCTGGTGTAAGCAGATCGAATTTCTTCTTTTTCGCTTGTAGCTGCTGCGCTTGTTCGGGTGTACGTTTGACAGGTGTCACCTGAGGCCGAACGCCATTTTGAGGAGTAGCCATTCTTGGTCTGACAGACCTTACCGCCGTCATACCCGTGGCACTTCTCGGTCGTACCATGGGTGCTCTGGGTCTTGTCACAGGTTGACGTTGAGCTAAAGGATTGTCAGAAAAGTATAATATATACACATGATAGTTTTAAAGCTGTTAATACTAACCCATTGGTGGTCTCGGCGGATTTGGCATTCTATTTGCTGGCTGTGGTGGTCTTGGTGCTTGCTGACGTACAGGCATAGGTTGCCTATATGGTGTAGACGGTTGTGAAATAGGTGGATTCATATTTTGTGGTTGGGAAGATGGCGGCATTTGATTTTGATTCATTGGTGGTTGACCCATCTGAGGTTGATTCATTGGTTGTTGATTCATGGGTGGTTGTCCCATTTGCGGCATTTGAGGTTGTGGTGGGGGTGGCATATGTTGAGGTGGGTAACCAGGTGGACCGGGTGGGTAATAAATTGGATTTGGTGGCCTGTAAGACGCCCTAACATAATGTTTTCAAAATATTTATTAATTATTGAAGTGGTATTGGCCTATAGCCAGCAAAGACAGTATCAGATCAAATATTGTGAAAGACATAATATACATAAAATCTGTTTTAGTTTTTATTTAATATGATATATATCGACTCTGTAAATAGATTTTACACAAGCATGTATGTAATCCTGATAGAAAGTAATCGGGTACCTCGCTTTTATTAATAAACAGGTATAAAAAGTTTTTTAAATACTTCTAATCCCCCAGAGTTGCTTTTCAGGCATATAAAATCTTTTTACAAGTTCATACTTTGTTTTATCGTGGGCAAGAACAAATATTCCTTAGGAATGGTTAAATATTTATTGATAGTGACAATACTATATAAAAATTATAACAATAGGACACCTTTGGTGGACATCTACCCCTACATTTTTGGATTCAGACAATTTGGATGAAAATTTGCATTTCTACTACCCTGTACCAAATACCAATTCCTATGGTCTATAGTCCATTTTAATCTATTTTTATTTTTTGCTGAGGTTAATGAAGGTTTTTTGAACCAGATAAAATTATATTTAACAAAATATACCTAATTTTTTTAGCTTATCGTGATATGAGATAATAATAAATGAAATAAGTTTTCCTGCAGCATCTGTTCATGCTACATTCAACTAGCCATGATAAACATGCCTATTTTGCATTATTATTTATTTCGAATTTCTTCTGTCATCACTTTTGTAGGTATTCCGAGGTGTTTATGTTACTGAATTGTTTTTCTTGTAAAATTTCATCACATTTCGAACATATGTTCAACAATTTTCTAATTTCAGCCTATGAATTTATTTTTTATAATAATTAAAATAATTTTTTCATCGCCTACTTTGCTTCTTGCCATTTTTAGTTTATTCACAATACCTACAGTGTAAAATATTTACTACCCTCAATATATACTAATAGAAAATGATTGGTTAGGTTGGGAAGTTTAAGCATTTCTTCCATGCTCGAAGATGATTATTGTTGGTTAATTATTTTTTTATTCAATATATTTCATTTTAGGACAATAGCATGGAAGGATTTTTTTGCTTTCATTTTCCAGTCCTGAATTCCTCTCTTTCTTATGTCTTTCAAATTCCTTATTTCATTATTTGTTCTTCTCAACCATAATTCTCCCTACTTTTTACCTCCTAGTATACTTCTACGTATTTTTGTTTTCCTTATATATAACTTCTCTTCCTCTGCTTTGTTAAGAATCCACGTTTCGCCTCCATAGCTCATTGTTGGTCTTATTGTTTCGAATAGGAATAGATATAGCTTTCGCCATCGTCCTTGATCCACCCCAAGATCATTCCTTTGTGGTGTCGTCATTATCATGAACTTCGATTTATCTTCATTGAGTCGTAGATTCATTGCAGATTTTCTTAAGCTCGTTATCCCATGTTGAAGGGATTAGTACATCATCTGCATATGCCAGTAGTTATTGTTTTTAGTGCCCATGTTCTGTTCAAACCGATTTTATGTACTATCCATTATAATACTATATTGAACAGCGAAGTGGATAATGGATTTCCCTGTTTTAATCCTGCGTAGGTTTGGAAACATATCAATATCAAGAATATCAAATTTAAAGTATATAATAAACAACAACAAGTTCAATATTTTTTAAGGATAATTCAACTTCTATAACTTCCACAGTTTAAATTGATTCTATATACCAAGTCCAACGTTAGAGAAATATGTAAAAGAATTGAATTCGTAATCTATGTTCATATCTGCAAAAGATTGTCTACGTCTTATGTAATTTCAGACATAATGTTACATATGATAAAATGGAATGAGCATGAGTGAAAGTATACAATTATTTTTCTTTTCAAATTTCAAAAAAAAATTGTTCTCGCCTTCTTTTAATTAATTTTCATATCCTTGATCTCAATGAGATCATTAAATATATCATTAACACTATATCTAGCCAAGTTTTTGGTCATTAAACACTTTAGAGGTGAAATTTTCTAAAAAGAAAACAATACTTACTGGTATTGATATGGCTGGTGCATGGGTTGTGGATATGGGTACATCGGTGGTGGTTGATAAGATGGTTGAGGAGGTCCAGAAGGGAACTGCTGGATATTGATTAATACATTCTGCTGGTGCATTCCACTTGAAGAAGACTGTAATCGTGATACTTGCTGAGCCAAAGCTTGCATTGGTAAGCCGGTAAGAGAATCCAATGGACTCGAGTTTTGACTGGTAGTGGGATTGTATAATTGCTAAAGCAACATATATTTCATAAGAATCTCAAACATCTTTTCACTAAATAAACTTATTGGTTATTTTTCAATGTTTTCAATAATAGCTGTTCATTGCATAAAAAGGAACACGTAATGTGAGTTAATATTCTTAATAAAATTATTTAGATCAATAAATGTTTTCAATAATTCAGTATTATGTACTTGTTGCTTATTTTGATAACAAAATCTGACAACGTGTTGTCTTCAACTATACTTTCAATCTGAGTTCACAAAACTAACTAAAGCACGTGGTCTCAAGCTTGTGCAGATTGCGGGTAAAAACTCAGCTCTCACTTGTGAGACTGAAAAGGAACATGCACTGAACTAAGTTACGACGTCACAGGTGAGAATCATTTAAGTTTTGGTGTAAACGAAAAGCAGCTATTGATATTGATTGAAATTGAATCATTTGTTAAATTTATTGAAAATTTTCATAGTTCCTATAAAATGCTGATTTCTATAATTTTTTTCATTTTATATCTGTCTTGGAAGCATTTATTATTTCCAGACACTATAATTCACAGATATTTTGATGATAAAAATGAAATTGTATGGCATAAGTGTAAGTGAATAATTTAGGTATAATAATTATAGATTATAGATATTGATAATAATAATTATAGATTTATTGAGCTGTATGAAACTTACCATGGCTCCTCTATTTCGATCTTCCAACCTATCCAGTGAAATATACTCACTGTCACTTGAGTGAAAACCCAAATCTTTAGCTCTCTCATTGTTATTGAATAAAGAAAGTATATTATTATCGTCGTTATCTGGCAACTTCAAAGGATCTTCTAAATTTGAATTTGATGACCAAATATTCGACGACTCTGAATTTTGAGCTGAAAGACAAAAACTTTACAGGATACATATAAAAAAACCCAAAAATTGTTTAAGGTTCGATATGTTATTACCCTTAGGTACAGCATCAATACAGTTGTTTTTCACTAAAATTGTCTTATAGTTTTCTGGCACAATTTCACGTTTTTCTATTCTAAAACTTCTCAAATCATGATTCTGCAAATATTAATTAATCAACGGTTTTTTATAACATAATTGGACATATATTACTTTAGTTCCAACGAATTTCACATGTTTTCCATTAAATAAAAAATATTTTTTTAAATTACTCATTTGAAGATGATGAAGGTGACAAATTCTAAAACTGTAAGCCAAGAAAAAAATCGTAAATCACGTAAGTCTACAGCTATTGCAAATCTGTATGCTTATGATTTATTTTCAATTTCACACGGATAGAATTTGACTTTTTAATCCATTACTCGTTATCATTGATGATTATACTGTCTAATGTCATTTCTGCCAGAAAACAATATTTATTATTCAGAGGCTCGCCCAATTATGTTATTTTAAAAATCATAATGACGTCACTAAAAATTCGAAAAAATTGCATTTTCAAACAGTTACATGCACTGTGCAATGATAATTAACCATGAAGGACTAAAATGAATTTAGACCAGGGTCGATAATTTTTAAAACCAAAATAAAATAATAGTAGGATGAAACCCAAAGGTGAAGGAAAAGGAGGAGAATATGATGAAAATAAAAGGAAAAATAAATTTATGGGTGATCTGAGGTCGGGAATGGAAAGGGGGTGAGTTTCCGACAAAACTACAAGTCTTATGGAAAAAAGTCAAATAGCAGAGTTGTTGGTAATAAAAAGATATACAATTTTTGTATCTACACTTTTTTCACATAACCTAAAAATTTATATGAAAAATTTATAAAACTAAGTTTTTGATTTTTATTTAATTAAAAAGAATTTTTTTATATATTTTTTTTTTCACGTTATTTGGACATAATATCGAAAAAGCACCCTAATTTGTAAACGAAAACCCTCCCGTCAAAACACCAGCTTTTTTTTAAAAAAAGTCGGTAAGGTTTTCGTTCGTTGAAAGATGATGGTTTAAAAAATTATCATCACCATTTTTTTATCATTTATATACAATTTTTAGTATTTATTAACATTTTCTAATTCCACGAAAAACGTGAGACTATGTTACATTGATGAACGTAAGTAAAATTTTAATAAACATCTAAAAATTGTACATAATTATTAAACAAAATTTTTAGATGCGATTTTTATTTCGTTTGGTTGCCTTTTCTGAACAAGGTTACCATGCCCATTGTAATATTTTTTACACCATCAGGAAGTTGGGATGTCAACTAACTTTTCAAAAAAAGCTGATATTTTGGAGGGGGAATTTTCGTTTTGAAATTAGGTCAAAATAAATAAATATTTCAAATCAAATAAATTACATTATACATTGGACATAAAAAGGTAAGTTTTCACAAAATCGAAAACTGGGTTTTTTGAATCTTCCACATAAATTTTCAGGTTATGTGAAAAAAGTGAAAATACCAAAGTTGTAGCTCTTTTCGTTACCCACAACTATTTCCCTTTAATCCATAAGACTTGTAGTTTTGCCAGAAATCGAGATAAATCGTTTTTTACCCTTAAAAACTCATCCACATTTACTTTTAATGTTTAGGTTTCATCCTACTATTATTTTTTTTTACTTTTTATTATTTTTAAAAGCTTCTACCCTGGTCTGTATTAAAAAAATTGAATAAAAATGTAATGTTCATGATTGTTTTAATTTTATTGTTCAAATTTTCTTTTTGAATAATTTTAGATGGAAAAATACTAAATATATGTTTTCAAACTCTAATTTTTTTGGTAAATTTAGATGCTCAAGTATTATAATGACGAGATTCATTTATTTTAAAAACTATGAAAATAATAGAGAGCGAATCGAAATTTTGGATCAAACATAACGTTTAGAAGATGCAATGACGTCGAAAACATAACCTCGAAATGCGAAACTTTCCCTATGTACTGAACACTGCTAGAGTAATTGATTTTCATTGGGCGCAAATTACGAATTATCAAAAAAAAACTGCATGATACCATAATGATTATAAAACATATATTTTTTGGCTCTTTAAGCACCTATTGGCGAAAATCACGTGCCACTAGATGGCGTTGAATTTGGTGGTGAACAACAATATAATCTGTAAGGGTGTTTGATGCTGTTTAGTTTGTTTTATGTGTTTTTAGTGATTTTGGTAGGATTTTCTTTATTTTTCGTTATTTTCTAAGCGTGTATGTGTGGTTGGAACAAAAAGTTCTGTTTAAGAATCGACCTAAAAAGACGAAAATTGAAGTAACCCTTTTTACCATCATTGGACTACTAAAAAAAGTTGAAACGGGTTAAACCATTAAAATATAATAATGTGTGGTGTACAAGTGTTTTATTGGTCACTAGAATAGGATTTTAAAAACTAGATTTGTAACACTATAACTTTTACCGTGTTTTTATTGTTTTCGAAGTGTACCTTACGGATGTGCGGTTGTTTTATCTCAGAAAACAGATAAACAGTTAAGTTTGTTTACTTTTTAAATTAAAATATCAAATAACACTTTCTATTGTTCATAAAACAACAAAATTAGTTTGTATTCTTGCTTTGTTGTTCACCTCTATTAAAGTTTGTAAGAATATTAACAGATGTCGCCCACTTCGCAATTTTCGTCAATTATTGTTATTATTTGAATAACTAAGTGGCTAAGATGCTTAATAAACTGAGCAAAAAAAGAAGAGGAAATTTCCTTATTTTGCTATTTGCGATTAGTAAATAATACATATATAAGATTATTACTAAAACATGCATATTAATTAATATTAAATGTCGTCAAAAACCTAAACTTAATTTAAGTTCTAATGTTTTTCATGCAGTATATTTCTTTGTGATTTTTTTCAACTTCTAACTAAACGATTGGTCATTTCCATCTACGTCTTATTAAAGGAAAAAAGCATCAACATTTAAAATTATTGCTGGTTAAATTTCGTAATGAATCGACCTCTGGATGATTATACCTTGGATATTATTAGATTAATTTTTACGCTAATCAGACATTTTAATTGATCGCTGGAATTTAAGGTTTTTATATCGGAACAAAAATGAAAAACAAACATTCCATTTTGCATTTATATAATAGGCAGGTTTCCCAACTTCGGGGTGTTCCCCCCAAATTCGGGGGGAAAAGTGTGGGATGGAATGTCTTTAGGGGTAATATAATTTAAGGGGTATTTTTAGGGATTTTTATAACATTTTAAAGAATAAGTTGCGTAACATAATATCGATTTAAATATTACAAAATATGATTACGGTTTAATCTACGATGCAACGGAATAGTGGATCGTGATCCATGATCCAATCTGAATTTTGTTATGTTATTTGTTTAAAAAATTAATTATTTATTTCATAAATAATAGAATTTTTCAGTGAGAATATCTAGTAATTGTGAAGATTTTAGGGTTTTTTTGTTGTAGCTTTAGGGAGATGAATTTTTGGCAGTTGGGTACACTGATAATAGGTACTTGCATTGATTGAGAAAAAATAGTCTTGGATAGTTTATATACAACTTATATTATATAATTTTTTTTAATTCTTTGATCAACATCCGCAGATAAAAAGAATTATTGAAAATTCAAAAATTTTGCAGGTAGTTTAAACATTTCAGTAAAGCAGCCATACTTCGAGACGTCTTAGCTATAAAATAAACACTTAACATATGATACAAAGTGAATACGACGATTATTATTCTTTCGGTTATTCTAAAATAATCATTATTAAACTTTGATTAATCAGAAAAATGGTAGATATATAAATCGTATTTTGTGCCAGGAAGTTTTTTTTATGGTGCCAAGAAACTCGAATATACCTCAACAAAAATGTTTGGTCGTTTTGACGGTCATGCGAGATGTAATTATTTTTGTTGCTAGGATCATTTTAATGTAAGTAAGATTCCAATTCAACTGATTGTAATATTTTATAATAATTAAATTTATTATGCTTTCAATTTTTAACGTCATTATGTAATAATATAAGACCTTAACCTGTAAAACGTTTATTCAGTTTATTTTTATATATAGAAAAATGTATTATAACAGCACACGGTATGTTGCCGGCAACGATAACCTCGTGATGAGAATTGAAATTTTTGCGATTTTCAATTAAATGTTTAGATATTATTTTTTTTTCACTTTTAATTAAATATTTTACTTCCTGACATTATTTCATATCAAGAAATAAACAGAAAAATAAATATTTTTTAAAAAATGCATTGTAGGGATTTTTTCGTAAAACTCCGGCTACATGGAAAACAATGGAATTCAAACAATGGAAACACTTTACTTTATATACAATTTGAAAAACGGAAATAAGTTGATAGTAAAAATATCCGTATGTGTGGTTGATACGTTAAATGAGTGGGAAACCGTATTAATTACGCGAGAAATCGACTCAATTGCCTAACCTTTGTCGTCTGTGTCTTGTTCTTGACTAACTGACTTCACACTATACAGCAGAGTTACATGTAGCACAGCTATATAGCTCTGCTATAAGTTCAATAAGTAACACTGGAGATCTGCTGTAGAGCGCAGCTATATAGTAAATTTAACCCTATTTTGATATTGAAAATATTACAGTAGCTGCAAGGACTGAACACTCCGATTTCTCCCAAGCTATATGTAGCTCTGCTACACGGAATGGCATCAAATTTTCTTATAGCAGAGCTACATCTACACACTGTTTACACCAACACTCACAATTACACTGTCTGACGCGCGTTTCGATAACCAAGTTATCGTCTTCAGAGACTGAAGGTAAACTAAAACCTAATGACATGACTTACATGTTTTTATACTGAATTTTCCTACCAACGAATCTTCTCCCGTGAAAATTAATTACAGCGGGAAAATCTCCTTAGCGGGAATCTTCACATTTATTTCTTTACTACTGAACTATAGAGTGGGCTGTAAGGAATTGGCCCTTTGACCCTATTTAAGCTTTTCCTACATTTCCGACAAGAAGGTTTTCCCGCTGAAATCAATATTGGCGGGAGAAGATTTGTTGGTGGGAAAATTCAGTATAAAAAAGGTTAGTCAAATTATCAAGTTTTAGTTTACCTTTCGATAACCTAGTTGTTACTGAAGACGACAATTTGTGTATCGAAGCCCGCGACAGACAGTGTATTGAGAAGAATCTTTTGGTACGGCTTTGAAATCTTTGATATACACGGTTTTTGGTCACTTTTTCTATTGTTCTGTACAGCTTAAATGACTGTACTAAGTTTTGCTTTAGAAACTAGGTTTTATTACTCTTTCATAATAATAGATTATAAATATATCAAATACATAACCGCAGTCGCAAAAAGAAATGGTGAAAAACTAATTTTCTAAATCAAACTCATGCTGTAGAACAAAATAATAGGCTTAAAATGGAACTGTTCGTCCTTGTGGCCATTAGAACAGATTATCGGTGGACCAAACAAATTATTGAATAGAGACCGAGAGATAATGTAGAGGCAGCCGAATGACAAGCTGGTCTCGACGATATCAAGAGTACGGTTCAGAGTTGGATGACAGTCTCTAGGAACCGTGCACCATGGCACATATAAAAGGAGACTTATGTCCAACAGTACACGCGACTGGTTAATTGATAATGATAAAACAAAATAGCCTTATTAGAAAGTATCTCTATAGAAACAGGCCACAAAAAAATATGATTTAAATTAGCAGTCCTTCCAGGAAATAGTCGTCGCGTCCACCAAAATTTAGCTTCGACAACATATTGGCACAGCCGACTTCACGGTCTAAATCAGTGGACGAGTTCGTGACGATACAGTGAATTCAGACCTCGTACTATCAAATTTCATTTCAGGTTTCATTGCTGTAATAAGATTAGAGTGCCCGCGAAACAATGACAAGCTACCTGCAGTAGAATATGTGACGGAAATAGGAATGGCTAGCGGTAAACTTGTAATTCATAATCCAATTGTACATAGTACAAATAAAACCAAATCAAAAGTGATTCATTTATCAAATAACCAACAAACGTAACAATTGCCCAAACAAAAGATGTAGTTACCTCCAGTTTTGACCGGTAAATACTAGTTTTAACGGAAGGGCTTTGAGAAAATTAGTTTTCTCTATTCAAAACTAGAATCAACTGAAAACAGGTTTGAACATAAATTGTTCACCTTCATTGGTTAAAAGCATTTCGCCGTTTGCGCCGCCGACAACTTCATGCAGTTCCTCTATGTCCTTAGTAATAGCTCTAGGAAGGATATTGCGGCGACTGTTATAGATATTTCTTCTAATGCGGTCAATATCAGTAGTTGTAAGAGACGGCGTCGAATTTGCTGTTAAAGCTTTAAAAATAATTTCCGAAGGCGATTCACTGATATCTTCTCTCGCTTTCCTTTTGCACGCACTTGAAATAACTTTCCTGCTCACTTCCTTTTCGAATGATTCGTGATTGTGCGTATCTTCCCTTCTGGTGACCAAGTTCTTCGGTCCGATAGTGTAAAGTCTAGCTTTACAATGCAGCTTTTTTCGGGAACACCTCCACGATGTTTCTCCATTTTTCAATACTTTGTCTTTGGAAAACGTAAAATTTTCACAAACAATTAAACTTTTTCCGCGTTCACTTTCGATAACAGACACCGACATTTTTCACTTTGCTCCAAGCTATAAATAGTAATGAATGAGAGAAAATTTACGAGAAACTGTTAGGGACCCTTTTCGAAACGCAGGTAAAGGGAATACCTCTGGCGACCAATTTACATTCTCTAGAGGATCCGGTAGATGAGTCAAGGTCAAATAAAGGACGAGAATAAAATCTATTTTCTAATGTGAAACTTAGTACGGTGATATTGAATACGAGGTTGCTCCCAGAAGTACCGGCGGTAGTTGCAATAGTGAAGTAGTGAATAGAAAAAACAACAAAAAAATACAAAATATATCCCAAAACTGAAAGGAACCGTTTTTACTTAGACTGGAGCTACCTTTTCGTCTGCTTCGAACCACTCGGTCGTCTATTTTTCCTTCCTTTTTCTAGCCTAGACAGCAGAATCATAAACAAATCAACACAACCCCGGGTCTGCAGAGGAGCAGCTCCTATATCAGGCCCAACTCCAACAATCCTTCCTATATAAAATATTTCCCTTATCGTACGAAAAATATACCCATCGAATCTTTCTCACTTCATGCAGAACAGTCATATCCAACCTATTATGAGAAGTCAGCAATTTCTGATACCTCGTCACCAATTTCAAAGTCTTGAGTAGTCAATATTTAAAGTTAGTAACTAATAAATAACTTACTGTAATTTTTATTGGGCTCATAGATATCTTTAAGTAAACCGGAAGTTTTAATCCTGATTTTTGGATAATCTCCATTGGCAGATTCCGGAGGCGGTGTAGGTTCTGCCGGTATTCTTCTAGTATAATCTGATGTGTTATTTTCGTTATCCGAGTTTCCTGTGAAATATTTTTTTGTACACTAAAAATTGTCCAATCGGATGGTCCAAGGACTATTATGTCAAATTGCAACAGGTTTTTGCTGGTTATTATAAGAAGTTGATTATCATTAAATCTTGTAGTGTTACAAATTTTTTACTGCGCAATGCTGCGTATTTATATCATTGAATTGAAACTGCACAACAGAAAAAATAAGGAAATTTTCTCATGTTATGTTTTAGCTATCAATAACTTACTGTAAGTTGATTCTCCTTTTGGGTTGTCATCGGTAATCTCCGTTATAGTTAATGGTTCTTTAAGCAAACCGGTGGTCTTAATTCTTATTTTGGGATACTCTACGGCTGCAGGTTCTGGAGGTGGTGTAGGTTCTGGAGGTGGTGTAGGTTCTGCACCAGGTATACTTCCATAATCCGATGTACTGCTTTCGCTGTTGGAGTTGCCTGTCGCAATAGTATCCGTGGTCTTCTGGGTAGGAGATAAACTATTATTAGTGGCATTTGGAGATTCTACAAAAAAATACCTGATTAAGCATCACAGTAGTAGTTAGATTTTGCAGAGAATTGATTTTCATGTTATAAAACTATTTTATAATCATCTGACAATGTAGTCAAACGGATTATTATTTATTGTACAAAATCGAAACAGTATTCCTGGGACCGCTGCTTTACCTCATCTTCACTGTAGATTGCATGAAATGCATTACAGCTACAACTCAACAAAACAGGGCGCATTAAGGCAAACGAATCGAAATCAGTCCAGGTAACCTTCACCAACGGCAAATTCCCAGAAGTCATTCTACACAATCAAGCCCTACCACAAGATGATGATGTCAAATATCTTGGGATGCACTTGGACAATCGATTAACCTGAACCTAACCTAAAACATATTCACCAAACGCAAACATCAATAAATTGGGTTAGAAACTAAGGGATTTAGACTGGCCAATTATCTATCAGCAGCCAAATCCAATATTGAAATTCTGGAGAGATTCCAATCGAAGGTCCTACGAATTATCGTAGATGCCGCATGGTTTGTGCCAAACTTAGTCATAACTCGTGACCTCCATGTGCCAACGGTTAAAGCGGAAATAAAAAACTTATCCATAACAGACTGGTATCTAACCTGATGTTGCAACCAACAGTTCAGCGTAGATTCTAGGAACATATTCCTTTCGACCTAACCAGTAGGTTTTAACGAGTGTTAGTGTGTTCCCAATAGCCAAACCTGATTGATTTTTGAGTTATTAATTATAGCTGTAAGAGAAAAGTAATCAGTGGATGTCTTTCCAACATGTCAATTTGTATAGTATTGTCACATACTTATTGTAATAATTGTTATAGATTGCAAATAAAACGGGAAAATAAAAAAAAAATGACTTTACGGATTTCCATCTTTATGCTGCGTATTCGTTTGAGGTGATCTCAATGATTCATTCATTTAAAATCAAAACTAAACTTGCGTGTATAGAACTCGGCCCACTGTAAACTTCTGACTTTAACTATATTTTTTTTAAATTATTCATTAGATCAAAAAAAGAAATACGCTGTTTGAAAGACAATTTGATATGCTTTGAAATGAATATAAATTTATCAGCAAGCTTATCGTTTATATGCGTAGCAACCGGTAAACAAATGAAACGACTTTATGTGGTGATTCTAACGAGAATAACAAATTTGTCAAAAATCAAAATTATTTGCAGAAATTTGCATATTATTAGAGCGTTTTAATTTAATGCAAAACTACATCACAAACAACAGCCCATTTTATTGCTCTCTATTTCAGCGGTTCGAAGGATATACCAGCGTTATGAAAAGACTGGATCCTTTCATAGGGGATCTGGAACAGTCAGAAAGCGATTTACAACCGCTCGTGATGATGCCGTTCAAGTGCAAGTGCAAAGACAGCTCCATGGGGTACTAGGAGCGACTATTAGTCAGTGGACAGTGAGAGGAAGACTGCAGAAAAATAACCTGACCCCTAAAACACCTGCGATTGGTCCAAAACTCACTCCCAATCATCGTCTAGCACAGGATCATCTGAATTGGACGTTGGAACAATGAGGATCTCTTATATTCTCAGTTGAGCCACAATATGCCTCCACGGTAGCGACCGAAGAAGGAAAGTGTACCGAAGACCAAGAGAGCGATTCCTGAGGTGCAATTTCTATCGCGATGCTGTGTTCATTCGTGGGGGCGAGAGAAGAAGAGGTTAAACGGCTGATTACGTGCAAGATTACGAGTTGTACGAAAAGTGTGAGTCTATGAAACTTCTGCTAGAGATACGCCAAATACACTATCCAGTGTGTATGGTTTAGAACGTTTGTTAGTAGAGGTTATCAGCAAGAAGTGCGTTTCCACTCAGAGTGCATTCCACTAAATATTGACGACCAAAATCTTTCTTGTTCCCTTTAGCCAAGAGGAGTTGGATTAATCGAATTGGACTTTTTTATCAAAATTTTTTAAATAGAACTGTTTACAATTTGGCAGTGTATCTTGCAAGATATATGGCTTTCCCTGATTTAATTTAGAGCCTTTATTTTAGTTCAATTATCTACCGCATCTTCTATTTAGACCTTATACAGTAACCTCCATCAGTTTCCAATACACATTTGACGTGAAAAATTGTTTATTTTACAAATTGGAACAGTAAAAGGTAAATTTTCTGTCAATTTACTAATATTTATAATCTGAATTCAGCTTTGATAAAAAAACTGAATCAATTCAATTGATATTGGTCGAGGAAATCTTCTGTACAGGATACCATCGGTATCCTGTAGAATATATAACCAATTCGGTTGATGATTTGGACATTACTTATGATTTAGGAGAAAAAAAGTTATTTGTAAATTTACGTGTTACTTTTTTTAAATCATATTAATTTCAAGCAATTGAGTTTGCTTAAAAAACCAAATTTATTATACATGAAAATTTATTGAGTTTAATTATTTTGATTATTACTTGATTATTTTGATGTTTTTTTTTTCAAAATTTTAAATCAAGCGCTATATTATTTCATTATATTTCCTCACCCAAATGTGGATTCTGGAGATGAAGAAGAAAATGAAGAAAATTTGGAGAACGAAGATTTATTACGTCTGGCAGCGAGAAAATTTTTAGATTTACCTACACAAACTCCAGAAGTGTCAGATGATTTTATGAAAAAAAATTTTTTAGACCAAGAGTTGAAAAATGATTTCTTGTGACAAATATAATAATAATTGATCAGGAGAAGTATTGTATGATTTACAATTTGAAATACAACCGTCAGATATCAGATTGATAAGTATACAAGGTTTTTCAAAGAAGATGAATTCAACTCAAGAGTAAACTGCCCTTATTTTTCAAAATCTTGACAATTTGATTCACAAAATTTTTTAAAATGACTGAGAACCGACACTGAACAAAGGCGTATAGGGAAGCCCAAAATATGACGATTCCATATCTGATGAGTAAGGCACAAAAATAATTTAAAAAATCCTTTAGCTTGAAAATATCAAATGTGGTATGCTGTATGAGACTGGATATTATTTTGTATCAGTTTGGCTTATAATTTTTTTAGGAGACACGGTTGACAAAATTAAGCAAAAAAGACACATTTAGAGGAAGAGCCAGTGACCAATTTTAAGTCACATTCGTGTCCGTGCGAGTGCAAGTAAGACAGTAATATGGAAACCTGCAGGTTAGAGTGAAAAGGCTTGTTGGTCATCTGTCGACGTAGATTTAAAATGGTACATAATGCACCGAATAATGAATAGCAAAAATCTTTCAAGTTATCTGGAATGGAGGACTAACCTGCAATTAAATTTACAACGGAAATATTGCACGAAAAAGGTTTTTTTGTTATTTTTAACATACTTTTTCTTAAAACTGGCGCTTTTTGTAAATGTTCAGACTCTTTCGGAATGATAACAATTCGATTATGTACGTTGACGATTCTTAAATCTTAACCATACATTTTTTCAATTTTTTTTTTGTAATTGAAAAGTTGTATATTTAACTTTATATTCTTGGGAGTGTTCTTCGACTATTGCTTTTACTGAAGTCATGTATAAAGAATGAATGTGCGCCAAAAAAAAAACTTCTCTTTGCTGTTAAAATATTTTCTTCAATAAATTCGCTTACTTCATCAAATGCTAATTCATGATAACGACGGTATGTTTGCCAATCAATTGGTGGAGTTTTTTATCCATTGCTTTACATTTATTATTAATTTTGTGATAAAAAAATGTTTCTCCATCCAAATTTTGGAATCTTTCCCATATATTATCTGCATTATTCAATTTGCAGTATTTTCGAATAAGTTTAGTTACAATGCGTTTCTTTACCACGATGTTGTTTTCTTTTCTTTTCGCAGAAGAAACATTCAGTATATAATCCTGGTTCGATTCTTTCAAGGACATTATTTTTATCCTCGTATCCTTCATCATAGATAGCATCTTGTTCCCTTTGTTCTGTTTCCGTGGATGTATGTAAAGTCGATGGCTGAAGTGATACCGGACGATTTTTTGGGGTGGCAATCACAACACTATTTCCGTCTCAATATTTTTGCCTTACTGCAGTAAAATTCGCGTAACACTTGCTGTGATATCCAATATCACTGTTAATTTCATCAGGTAAAATCACATCACAAAATCGCATTTGTTGTTTCTTACGAGCGATTAATATTCTCCTACATTTATTTATTTTTTTTACAGAAAAATTTTATCACCAGTTTTTTTGCAGAATGCACAAAACATTTTTTTGAAAATCTAACTGTAGAATGGAGTATAAAAAGAAAAGTCTTTATCATACGAGTCTGAAGTATTATACAGAGTGAATTTTATGTATGGAACGCTTCAATTATGGCTTGTACGATTTTTATAAATGTTTGTGTATAAGGGTCTTGACAAAGAATGAATTGATATTTTAATAATATTAGGATATGGTGATAGGCGTAGAAGTCAACAAGAAACGCTTAATAACTTTAATGATTTATATCCTAACCGAAATCTCATAACAAGATCTATTGTAAAAAAATTGAAATGGTTGAGTGAAAGATTCATCAAAATCAAGGCGCAGAAAAACTGCATAAACTGGAAATAAATCTTTAGATGTTTGTGTCTTGTTAGCAGACGATCCACACTTAAGTACTAGACAAATATCCAGGGAACTTCATATTTCGCAAACATCCGTAGTGTAAAAAGTAGTTTGCAGACCTAATGATGGCAAAATGTTACAATCAAAACTATCCAAATATTTTAAGTAATGTAATGTTTTGCGATAAGGCCTTTTTGTGTTAAAGGAAACGTAAATCGGCATAATTGTAGATACCGGTCACGTACCAATCCTCGTTAGAAGCGTGAATCCCACACTCAATATCCTAAAAAACTGAATGTATGGAATGGAATAATAGGCGACAAAATTTTCATTGAGGGTAACTTAAATGGTCCGGCGTTTCCAAATCCAAGAAATTACTTTCAATTACATTTAAAAAAAAACTTCATTATTAGAAACTTTCAGACAATAACAATAACCCAAACGACAATATTTGGCTACAGCCTACAAGATGGTACTACCCCACTTCACTATGCGTGTGTGATGAGGTAATACCTGAATAATGTGTTTCCTAGAAGAAAGATTGGAAGGCGTGGTTTTATCACCAGACATGAATCCTTTAGACTATTTCCTGTGGGGTCACTTAAAAAACATCGCATATAAAATAAAGCCCGCTAATATTTAGGGATTGAAAGATAGGATTATCACAGAGATAAGAAAAATTCAACAGTCAGGGATGTTGCAAAATGTATTGCAAAGTTTTAAAAACGCGTGGCTTGTTGTATTGAAGTAAATGGACAACATTTTGATCATCTGCTGTAATCGCCTTTAATGTATGTTTTCGAAAACTCGTAATATTTCTAATCCACACATTTGGATCTAGTTTTAACATGATACAAACATTTAAAGATTTGTCTTCAGTTGTTGGAGGTTTTCAGCGCCATGATTTGAGTAAATATTTGACTGCACTAGTTTCGTTAAACTTTTTACTAATTTACTGACACCAGACCTTGTCACGAGATTTGTATCAGCTCATAAATTATTAAAGAAAATTCAAATTAAACAAATTTATTCAACGTAGCCATCTAAATGGACAAGATTTATTGTAACTGGTGTAACAAAATCTATAGGTTGATCCATTTGAAATAACAAATTTCAATATTTTTCCGAAAAAACGAAAAGATCTGATAACAATGTAGATAGCACCATAAAACCGGCTGTATCCCAAGACTCTTTGTTGAGAATCGATCAAATTGACATCTGACCTGACCTATCCCAACCTTAACCCTTTCATTACCTCACACTATTTTGTTTTATATAAAGACAAATTTGGTAACCATGATCATGTTAATTTTTAATTTAGTTAAGTTGGCAGGCGATAAGCATTTTTTGTAGGGATGGGTATCGGTAGACAAATCATCGATGTTTCGAAACATCGATGTTTTCCCAAAAGAACAAAAAAGGAATAAAAAAAAACAATTGAGATCATATTTTCATGAAAATATGAAAGAAACGTTGTAAAATTAACTGATTTTGCGTAATAGCTGATAGGTAAAGTAAAGTTTTTGTTTCTCTAAAATTCATTGGCAAAGAAAATTCTGAAATTAAGTTTTAAAGTCGAAAATGAAACCCAGTTTTTTATTTAGCTGTGTTACCTAATTAAAAATGATCTGTAATTTTTCACTAATTATTACACAAAAATAATTAGGAGACAAACAAGGTTATGAGCTTCAAAACAAACTTAAAAATATTAAAGGAAATAAATTTTACAATTTAAGTTGTAATAATAATTGAAAACAAAATAAACAATATAGAACAATTGTTCAATTAATATTGAAAAGATAAAAATTTTTAAATACAAATATTGGGTATTAAATTTCCCACAATTTGTCATCTAGTTCATGCAGAAAAATAAGTTTCGCAGCCATATCCTCTGAGTGGCGATTTCTGAGGGTTCAAAATCAGACCTGCTTGGGAGAATAAACGCTCAGATGGAACGGGAGTTACTTGAAAAATAGTAATTGTCCATCATTTTCCAGAAGGCCAGAGTTTTCTACTGAATCTTCTCGTTTGGGGAAGTTAAGTATATCGAAAGTTATTCGGGCATTGATTTATCTATCGATTGTTTCTTTTTTTGCACTGCGCTCTAATTTCACTCAAAACGTACACCCGTGTTCTATTTGAAATAATGAAATAATTAGTCTTGCCTAATTTGAAATTTATTAATTCAAGTAGTTTTCCAATAATCGGGAATTATTGAAATTACCAGAATATCGATGTTTATTTAAAACCATCGATAACTGCAAAACATCGAAAGAAAATCATCGATGTTTTCTTGAAACCATCGATACTCATCCCTAATTTTTTGATATGTTCAGGAGACAGCGAAAAAACGAAAAGAAATGTCGACAGGCAAACGTGCTCCAATTTGTAATCCCAAGAATTGTTAAGTATTTCCGACGATTGTTCAGCAAGAATTTTGTTAATCAAAACAAGTATTTTCAAACGATTCAAAAGGTATCAAATTAAGCTTTATTTTTGTAATTATACACTTTCACGGTCACCTGGTTTTTTTGCTCTAGAAAATCGAAAAATGGATGGATTTTAATGATCTTGGTCTCAAAATGTTCCATTTTACGGCGGATTTATAAAAAAAATTAGTAGAAATAGCTGGAATGAAAATTTCTCATAGTTTTACTGTTTTAAATCGTAAAAAAACGGTTTTGCAAAATAATCCTTTACAAAAAATTATCTCATTATCAAATAAAGTTCTTATAATTTTTTTTTGTATTCTACATAAATTAATTTAAATTTAAAAAAAAATCTAAAAAGAATGATTTTTTCAGTTTTTGTAGTTCAAAATGAAATCGATGAAAAACAATCAATTTTCGTGAATACTTTCCTACTATATTCTATATAATGCGCCATAAAATGAAGCATTTTGTGACCAAGATCATTAAAATCCATCCATTTTTCGATTTTCTAGAACCAACCTAACCTAACCTAACTTTACCCTTTTGGTAATTATACACTTTCGCGGTCGCCTGGTTTTTTGGCTCTAGAAAATCGAAAAATGGATGGATTTTAATGATCTTGGTCTCAAAATGTTCCATTTTACGGCGGATTTATAAAAAAAATTAGTAGAAATAACTGAAATGAAAATTTCTCATAGTTTTACTGTTTTAAATCGTAAAAGAACGGTTTTGCAAAATAATCCCTTACAAAAAATTATGGTAATTATACACTTTTTCGATTTTCTAAAGCCAACTTAACCTAACCTAACTTTACCCTTTTTGTAATTATACATTTTCACGGTCACCTGGTTTTTTGGTTAGGTTAGGTTAGGTTAGGTTGGCTCTAGAAAATCGAAAAATGTGTATAATTACCATAATTTTTTGTAAAGGATTATTTTGCAAAACCGTTTTTTTTACGATTTAAAACAGTAAAACTATGAGAAATTTTCATTCCAGTTATTTCTACTAATTTTTTTTATAAATCCGCCGTAAAATGGAACATTTTGAGACCAAGATCATTAAAATCCATCCATTTTTCGATTTTCTAGAGCCAAAAAACCAGGTGACCGTGAAAGTGTATAATTACCTTTATTTTTTGTTGGATTCTGAGCAAAAATGAATTCTAGTTTTCAAACATTTATTTTATATATTTTTGATTCTTGGAAATATTTATTTAAAAGGACTATTATATTTTAATTTATTGCTATTAAATTTTTAGAAAACACATTTAAAACACATGGGTCCAGTGTGAATGAAAGGCCCGTATAGCCTTGATTTATGTCCTAGGGTACTTGAGTATCTGTTTATCGTTATACCAAAAGCACAACCAAGCACTATGGTCTTTGTTCAAGAAAACTGTGTTTTACTTAATATAGTCTTGGGTTGGACCTTGAAATGAAATATATTTTACTAAACTCGGTCCTGTGACGACTCTTCTCCCAAAGTTATTATAAAAATAAAAAATTCATAGTGAATCAATATAAAAATCCTATCCATAACTTCCTATATTTTTGTATTCAAATCTTGTCGCCACATGCCAAAACCTTGTTCATTAATTTTTGTTTCACAGTATTGTAAACAAACAAATAAGTCGCTTTTATATAAAATCCTGAATATTTTTCTTATTAAAATTGTAAAAGTTAGATACTGATAATTGAGTACATTGACAAGAACCTTTTAAAATTCTGTTCGAACATTTTGTCAACTTTCGACATCATCATTTCTCAACAAAGATCCCAAACCCACTGAAACTAACAACACCCTTGTATATATACGATTTATAAAAATCGTACAAACCGTTTCCGAAATAATTGCGGCTTACCATACACAAAACTCACTCTACATAATGAAGTAGGCAAATCACCACGTTGAAATATACCGCACGATACTTTAAAATTGTCAGTGTTTAACAAAAAAGAAATTTTTGCAATACTTCTGTATAAAATATTTATTCTGATAGAAAGATCGACGCACGAGTAAAACTGAACTGTACTCCAAAATGTTCGTAAACGACAACTGTGATGTTGAATCGTATGGAACACCCGAAACCCTACTTTTTATTCGTAACTGTGTTGGGACCTTCGAAATGTAAAGTAAGAAATATAAAAGTACGCCACAGGTACAGGTTACAGCAATAGAGCTTCTACGAATTGTCACTATTACACTAGAATATTACGACTTTTAATATTTTCCCACAGTATCCTTGACAATGACCTCCAGAATATCTGCGTCAAAGGTACAGAAAAGTTACAAAGTTCACAGATGCCCAATAAGTACTTTCACTCTAACCTGCAGGTGTCCATTATTACTGTCTTACTTGCACGGACATATTTTTCGCTCTGGCAGACTGTTGGTGATGGAATTTCGTTCCGGCATTGTAATGGATTTTTTTATAAAGATACCAAAAATCCAATGAAGATAAAATACTTTACTTATACTTTAACTAAATAACTAAAATAAATATTATTTCTTACACTCCTTAAAAAAGTCTACACGGCCACACAGGACTGTCAGATGTGGTTCTCATTTTCAGTATGTATACAGGATTTACTGTAGAAAGTTTCGTGACTTTTGAGATTGAGATTACCATCTGAAATTGGTCACTGGCTCTTGGTATAATAGTGGAGCGAACAGGGGGTTTGACCTCGGAAAATGGTTCCATGTGGCTTCATACTCGTACATTAACCAGGCCTAAGGTGATCAGAGTCACTTCTCTGAGCGGGAGTGAGCCCAACTTCGAGATGGTGGTTGAGACCACACCGGTGAAAGAGGCGGAGAAGGTGGACTTCGGAACGACCAACTCAGCTTAAGTGGCAACCCTCCTTTTAGGGATTGTATAGAAGGAAATCAAGAAGAAACTACTGTACTATTAATTCTCAAGAACAACCACAATAAAAAGTCAAGAAAGTGAAACGGCCCGTCCTTTAATGGGACAGGGGTGCGAAGAATCCCCGAATGGAAAAAGAGAGATGCTACTTTAAGTCGAATTGCAACGTGGAACATTATAACCCTCTACAAAGCTGGGAAATTAATAACTTTCTCTCTGGAGATGATGCCACCGGCCCATAATCCACATCCAAAATCTGATGTATCCAAATGTGACTTTTTCAGGATTCATCGGTAGCTCTTGCAATGCTGGTCTTCACTCCAGATGCGGCAATTTCGCCTGTTGACGTATTCATTCAACCATAAAAGTGGATTTCCCTCCAACTTTGCCAGTTCCCATTCACCAAATCTTAGACGTGTGGCTTCAATTCTTGCAGCAGCCGTATCTTATAAGATTTTAAACCCAAATCCTTTCGCAAAATTTTCCACGTAGTGGACTAAGAGAGTACGTTTGCGTATTAGTGGTTTAATGTCCAATAGTGTAAACTGGGTTCGAAATTTAGTCCCAAGTTTCCGAATAGTTCCCTAGGTAGGCCGACCAAACTGCCCATAAATTGGAAGAAATGCGTGATGCACTCTCTTAACCCAGCATGAATTTGATAGTAAAATTCAATAATTTGTAAGCGTTGATCGTTCGTTAAATTATAGACCAAACTGAACAAGTTTGACAATAACAAGACACGATTCGCGTGATGTATCAAAAACAGTGTTACCAAAAAGATACCAGCAAAAAATTCACTCATATATAAAAATTTCGTCGCAACCCTTTAACTTGAAAGTAGCAAATTTGGTACGTAAAAAAAATTAAGCGAATGACATATTTAATTTTCCAATAATCGTATTCTACAAGTCATACCTTTTGAATTTATTCTCATTTCTATCAAGTACTTACGATTTGACTTGATTTGTTGAAATTGCAAATTCGGAAATGTTTTTTCATCATGGATTCGCAATTCTAATGACATTGTATCATTATTGATTACTAATTGACAAATTATATTACAACAAACACGTTGTTAAAGAGATGTCAATAAACAATATCTAAAACTTGGCAAACGATCATTTTTTTTAAACAACTTAATTAGGCAAGGAGACAATTAAGTTGATTCGACTTATGACTCTTAAAATTTGTGACGTAAAGACTTTTGAATATACCTTTATATAAATTATTACATTATACTGTGTTACATGAAGAAAAATCTAGATTATTCTGAAAATTAATACGCAGAAAGATCATATTTTGTAAACAAGTGTCAGCATTTATTTCAATATAAAAATAGGACTGTTGTAAACACCTTCAATGAATTTTAGTTAATTCAATCATTGAGATTAATTAGATTCATTCGGTATTTGTAAAATTGAAAATTGTATTTTTTGTGTTAATAAAGTTTCGAAAACTATATACTCAAAAAATACGATCCAAGCAAAAATAAATGATGACCTAACTGAACAGATACCTGCAAATAGGGGCATTAGGCAATGGGACTCTCTCAGTCCGCTCCTATTTAACATAGTGATGGATGATATCATAAAACAAGTACGCAAACTAAGAGGATACAAAATGGGAAATAAAGAAGTCAAAATCCTGTGCTATGCAGACGATGACGATCTGCAAAGGCTACTGTACCAATTTAACAAAACAGCAAAAAAGTTCAATATGATAATATCAGCGACAAAGACAAAATCAATGGTTACTTCCAAGACACCGATCAGATGTAAGCTTGTGGTGGATAACAAAATAATACACCAGGAAATGAAATTTAAATATCTGGGAATCGAAATATCTGGACACGGGGACGTGGAGACGGAAGTAAGAAGCCAAGCTTCGAACTGAAGCAAAAGTCCGCATATATAAGACCGCAATCAGATCTATATTATCCTATGCAGCAGAGACCCGACCTGAGACCTCTAAAACGAAACGGATATTGGAGACTACAGAAATGAAAATAGTTCGAAGAATAGCGGGAAGAACACTAATGGATAGAGAAAGGAGTGAAAACATAAGACGAACATGCGGGATAGATAACATCAATGACTGGGTACTGGATAGAAAGATAAAATGGAATGAGCACGTTGACCTCATGACGGAAGAACGAATTGTGAAAATATCAAGGGACAAATCACCAGCAGGACAAAGAAGCCTTGGAAGACCTAGGAAAAGATGGAGTGACAATCTCCCAGGTGACTGAGCAGAGGCAATGACGTGAAGAAAAACAAGCAATGATGCCTATACACAGCAGGAAGAAGAAGAAAAGTTTCGAAAGTTAAATAATATAATTACTGATTTTTTTTTATCTCAAAGAGAGGTTTTTGTGCTAATTTTTGTGACAAAAATGACTTATTAGAAAACGAGTTTTTTTTTGTTATTATTATCGCAGTGAAAAATAGTCACGTCAAAAGTACGTCAAACATTTTATAAAGTTGAAAAAGTGGTTTACATAAAAATATCTTTCACGCTTATTCGTTTTCGAGATTTTCTCGACCGTTCCCATCTCGCGAAGTTCTCCAGAGAATCTTAAGTGGAATTAAAATCATAGGCAACCGAAAATAAACTGCAATACGAGTGAAAATTACATTCGACATACCAAAATGATACGAGGATTGCTACCGAGGTTTTAAGACAAAAAAATAAAAATTTATAATAGTTTTTGAAAATATTCTCTATTAAGATCAATATACTTGTGCATGCGTTCGATCCAATTTTTTCATGCCGATTGAGGTACCTCCAAAACAGTGGTCGCCAAACTTTTGAGTTAGTGACCCATCTTAGCATTTATAAACCTTTTAGAGAGCTACCTAGGAATATTGGGACAAAGAAAGTACACAAAATGGAATTTTTGGACTAGTTTATTACAAACGAACAGTATTTTGCGTATTTTGAATTTTCCGCATAAAAAACCTTTTAATTTAAAAATAGTTAGGTTAGGTTACGTTATGTTTGGTTAGATTAGATTAGGTTAGGTTAGGAGACAATGATGATAATCGCATTGATGAGAAAGTATTAACTCTATGATAATCATTTATAATTATTCTTCTATTTACCGTAATAAACATTTCAAGCTGAATACAGGGATTGAAGATTGAAGTTTCCTGAGGGTTTACAAGGGCGTCTACAGGGGTTATGCAAAAAGTAAATGAGTGTGTTTGTTTTTGCGCGTATAAGCTCTAGGGGGGTTTAGAAAAAGCGAAGAGATTTTAAAGGGTACACGAAAAGTAAGGTATATACAATGTCATAATGTTATTTCTAGTTATGAAACAGGTGTAGACCAATTTCGCTTCAAATGATTTTAATATTGAATATTATAGAGAAAAGGAATGTGCGCAATTTATCCAACGATTACATCATAACTATACAGACAGGAGTAAACTTGTTAAAATATGATACAAATGCGTGAAAATGGAATGTTATGATATCTGGTCATAATTGTTAGTAACAGATTAGATTGTACGAAATCGTATAAAATATAGTTTCGAGGAATATGGTATTTGGATTCACAAAAACTACAAAAACTACAGTAAGATTTTCGAAGGAAACACCCCTCCGATTTCGTTAAAATTTTAGTATGTTATAGAGAAAATTATGCTGAAAAATTTGATACATACATGTAGGGCGTGGAAATCATCCCTTCACATAGTTTTTCAACTTTGAAGCTCCAGAAAAATAATTTATACATCATAGTTTAGCTTCGCATGTCTTTTTCATGGTCAAACACGAATCAAAAAAAAAACAAATATTGATAGATTTGCTAACGATAGTCGTATGTAAACAAACTAGACTAAATTCACTGCAAATTTTTTGACACATGATGTCATCATTAGGTAATGAAGACATGCGAAGCTAAACTACGATGTATAAATTATTTTTGTTTTTCTGAAACTTCAAAGTTGAAAAACTATGTGAAGGGATGATTTCCGCCCCAAATTTTTCAGCATAATTTTCTTTATAACATACTAAAACTTTAACGAAATCGGAGGGGTGTAACCTGATCAAGATAATTATCAAATAAAACACTGTAAAGATTTAGTTGATACAGTATACCTTGGTTAGGACAGGAAAATATTCCAATTAAATATCCCAGCAGCAACAATCTTTTTCGTAAATTCACTATATTTGTAATACATATCTCGATAAAAAAAGTAGATGTGTCCATCAATAAATTTGAATGATGATGTTACATGTGAAGGAATACCAGGAAATTTATCGTTTATTAACTATCGACTTACTATTTCTGTAGGATCTTCAACAAATTCCAAGTATGAAGAATTATCGTAAAATAGAAAAGTCCTACCGCTATTTGTTTGAAATATTGTATTGATAAAAGTATAAGGAGATAAATTTAACGAAAAATCGTCAATGACATTCAAATTAGGAAAGGATGCATTGTATATTCGAAGCTATAGTTTGTCAAAGGCTACCAAATTCTCTGCACCTACCGGAAATCATCACATTCCTTTTCTCTATAATATTCAATATTAAAATCATTTGAAGCGAAATTGGTCTACACCTGCTTCATAACTAGAAATAACATTATAACATTATATACGATTAGATGATCATCGTCACATTCCTTTTTTCATAATATTGAAATTTCAAATGTAGAACCCTTTGAAAAAAAAAATCAGCTAACTGCATAATATCCCCCCACGTAAACACTACTTTCTTGTGGGTCTTCTAATTACTTCTTGTGTATACCTTACTTTTCTAAAATTTTAACGAAATTGGAGGGGTGTAACCTAATGTAGATAATTACCATTTCTTTTTATAAATAATGTAATTACCCTGTATATTATTTATTGGTAAAAATCAAAATTATTTTCCATGTAACCACCTTATATTCTGCGTGATATAAAACATTAGAATGATAATTGCGTTTCCTTCGAAAATCTTACTTTAGTTTTTGTGGTTTTTGTGAATCTAAATACCATATTCCTCGAAACTATATTTTATACGATTTCGTACAATCTAATCTGTTACTAACAATTATGACCAGATATCATATCATTCCATTTTCATGCATTTGTATCATATTTCAACAAGTTTACTCCTGTCTGTATAGTTATGATGTAATCGTTGGATAAATTGCGTATGCACCTGCCGGAAATCATCATCTTTTCTCTATAATATTCAATATTAGAATTATTTGAAGCGAAATTGGTCTACACCTGCTTCATAACTAGAAATAACATTATGACATTGTATACGATTAGATGATCATCGCCACATTCCTTTTTTCATAACATTGAAATTTCAAATGTAGAACCCTTTGAAAAAATAATCAGCTCACTCCATAATATCCCCCCACGTAAACACCACCATCCCCCCCCCCATCTCTTACAATCCTCTTTCTTTCTCCTGGGTCTTCTAATTACTTCTTGTGTATAACTTACTTTTTGTGTAACTGGAAACTTCTTCATATCGGTAGCCATCCGCCTGTTCATCCGACCCAGTGTCACAGAACATACTTACAAGTAACTACTCATTCATTCGAACGTATCAACCGCCTCTTCAAGTGTACAAAAACGTTGACCTCGTAATTTATTTTTGATCTGCGGGTATACGAAGGGTACCATTGGGTACCAAACAAAGACTGTACGGTGGACGACCCATCAATTGGATGCACAATATAGAGGAATTTTTCACAGTTATACATAGCAGATAAAATATTTGAATAACTTACCACGATTAATTTCTTCGATGCCATCAAAATTGGGCGATAAAATGGTATCGTCTATATCCAGATCATTTGTCAAATGATCAACGGTAGGTTCCTCTGATACAGCATCGGATGGAGCAGGTGGTTTATCAGGCTGATTTTCAACATTTTCCTGTTTGGAACTTTCATCCACGCTTTCCAATTCTTCTTTTATAACTGCCAGATTGCTGGTTGGCGGTTTATCTGTCGTATCGGGATTATTATTGAGCGGCGAGCTCTGCTGCTAGATACAAAAAAAAATAGATAAAACATCGATTCATCGTATTCAATACAATCTTCAATTACAATGAAAATATTAATGTGGAATCCAATAGTGTTAGAAGTATTATTACTTCGGAAGCAGATCTTGAAGTATTGTTACTATGGAAGCAAACAACGATTTTTCAAAATAAGTCAAAACAAGTCAGAAGTAATTACTTGAAATGTCTTCAGATAGCGAATCAGACATTCCGTTTGAAGTAAGAGCAAATGCTGCAGTGGGTACAAGGGTGTCGCCAAGGGGGAGCAGAGAGGCAGTTGCTCCCTCTCTAGAGGTCAAATGTAGCTAGCCGCAAAGCGACCAAAATCCTAAGGGGGTGCGAGAAATTGACTTAATAAACTCCGCATCTCATGACAAATTAAGGTTTAACGTATATTGTAGAAAGTATTGAAGTATTAATTATAGTCCGAGAGCCGGCCGCTGAAAAAGGCAACTGGTCGGTTAAAGGACATGTATTATTGGAAAAGGTATTACTCAAATAGACGAAAACAATGATATAGGAGTTATAGACCCCAGTCAGTCTCTTGACTAGGCAACAATTTTTTGGTTTCTTAAATTTTGATATAGTTGCTTAGCTTATTAGATGAAGCATGACTTTGGTATCAAATGGAAGCTTGAACTTTCTAGTTTTAGAAAAAAAAAGGTTGCCTAGCATCTGGCTGTTAGAAATTTTGGCAGCCCACTTTGAAGACGGCCAACCCGAGTGTATCCTATAAGATACTCCATAAGAACGTTATACCTTAATCTATGTATTTTCCATTAAATTTTATGAACTTATTTTTCATATTTAAAATATAATAATGTAATTAATTGTTTTTTCAATCAATTTTTTTCAATTAACACGTAAGTAACTAAAACGTAGACAAAACATAGAAAATATAATATTTAAAACGTAAGAAAAGAATCGGAGACAAATATATTTTAAAATTTTAATATTTCTTAATTTTTTTAATACTTTTGTTTTAAATATATTTTTAAACGTGAAAAATATAAATGAGGAAATGTATTGGAGATAAATATATGTTTAAAATATCTCCCAAAATTTCTAGCAGTCACAGGCTAGGCAACATTTTTTTTTCTTCTAAAACTAGAAGAAAGTCCAAGTTTTCATTTGATACCAAAATCATGCTTGAACTAATAAGCTAAGCAACTATACCAAAATTTTAAAAATTGAGTACTACCTTTTCCAATAATATATGTCCTTTAACCGATCAGGTGCCTTTTTCAGCGACCGGCTCTTCGCCTATAAAGTAGAAGATGGTATTGTGGACAATGCCATCTGTAAGTGTTCATAAGAAACACCATCAGACAGTTTAATAAATAGACTACAATCCTTGTAAAACGGCTACTTCCATAATTTCTTTCATTCTCGGGATTATGTTGGTAGCCAAACACTCGGCTTTGATAGAATCCGTTGTCGACGTACTCCAACCTGTAGTCAAAGTCTCGGAACACGTTAAAAGGATTTTACTTTTAATTAAAAACTACCGTGAAAATTCGGAAAAAGTAACAGACGAAATTATAAAGGAAACTGCTGTTGTTGCAGAGAAATTCGCACCGGAGGAGGACATCAATGCCGCGTATTATGGGAAAACAACGTCATAGAAGCAATCATCCAGCATAATAGTCCCAGAGCTGGCTACAAAAAACAGGGTCGATAAGGTGCGCGCCATTTCAGCTTGTAAACTGGCGGTTCCCACTTAATACATCACCGAACGCCTCTTCTTAAGGTCAGCACAGGTCGGATATGAAAATGCCAGCCGGTTTTCCCGGACGAAAAAATTGGCTGAAAAACCTCATAACGGGCGCGCGTGAAACCTTTAGTAACGTGGGGTTCAAACCTCAAATAAGAGCGGTGTAATACCGCAAGAAATTTTGCGGGTCGGAAAACCCCCGAAAAAAATTGAAGAAAATCGGCGTATATTTGAAATGAAAATTTTTCATATTCGGCTTAATGGAAAATTATTTTTGATGTCTCCATTCAAAATACCTGTTTGAGCTACCCGAAATTTAAAAAAAAATCATCAAGATACGATGAAAACTCGCTGAAATATAATCATTTTTTATCGCGCGCCAAACAGGTATTTTGAATGGAGACATCAAAAATAATTTTCCATTAAGCCGAATATGAAAAATTTTCATTTCAAATATACGCCGATTTTCTTCAATTTTTTTCGGGGGTTTTCCGGCCTGCAAAACTTCTTGCACTATTACACCGCTCTTATTTGAGGCTTAAACTGCACGTTACAAAAGGTTTCGCGCGCGCCCGTTATGAGGTTTTTCAGATGAGTTTTCCGACACTTTCGATCACTTCTTACGAGGGTTTTCCGGCCTGCAAAACTTCTTGCGCTATTACACCGCTCTTATTTGAGGTTTGAACCCCACGTTACTAAAGGTTTCACGCGCGCCCGTTATGAGGTTTTTCAGCCAATTTTTTCGTCCGGGAAAACCGGCTGGCATTTTCATATCCGACCTGTGCTGACCTTAAGAAGTGGCGTTGGGTGATGTATTAAGTGGGAACCGCCAGTTTACAAGCTGAAATGGCGCGCACCTTATCGACCCTGTTTTTTGTAGCCAGCTCCCCGTCTAAAAGCCCTTCAGAATACTGGAAGAGGTCTTCAGTAATACCATACTTGGATTCAATTATCACCTCCCTTGAAGTACGTTTTGCTGAAGAAAACGCGCCATCATTCGCATTATCTAAGTTACACCCGGCACAGATGCAAAGAATGAAATCGAACTTTGGCAGCAATTGTGGCACCATAGGCTCAATCTAACGAATCTAGCAGTTTTTGATGATGTAAAAGAAGCAAATTTACCTTTACCATGCACGACCTGTACAGTAGAGCGATTCTTTAGCAGTCTTAGAAGACTTAAGACATGGCTAAGAAGCACCGTGGCAGAAGATCGCCTTAATGATCTGGCCATGATGAGTGTACACAGAGCTATACTAAATAAAACCTAAATAATTTTGATGATAAAGTGGTTGAAAGTTTTGCAAAAAATCCCCGCAGGTTATGTTTTAATTAAATACTATTTTTGTTAAAATAAATAATTATTACTGTGTTTAAAAGTTTGATTTAGTTATTGTGCTGTCGAGGCAAAGACTTCCAAAGTTTGACGCTTCATGCTCTCGATTGTACCAGGCGTTCATATTATTTATAATCCCCCCCTTAGTCATAAACTGACGACACCTTTGAATGGGTAGTTAAATACATGAAAAATAAAGCCCACCAAAAATTTGAAAAATATAAAGAGCATCAAAGAAAAGGTACTACTTGATTTTTTTTGTTAATTTCCCTTCATTTTTTATAAAAACGATCAATTTTTTTATAATATTGTTGCTTATAACGGTAGGCATGACTAGAAGAAAAATGGGGGGCACATCATTTTCCCCATGTTTTGAGACCTCCTGAATATCTGTTTAAGCTACAATTCTAATTTTCGTCTCTCGAGCAATTGCTATGGGTCCGATTTGGTTCAAAATTAGCATACATGGCTTTTTTGGCGGCGGATTGATGTTATTAGAGTTGGGTTGAAAACAAATGAATATTTCGAGGGGTCGCAGCGCAAAAAAAGTGGTTTTTGACCTTTGCTCACCTCTGCAGGTCAAACGAAAAGCGACTGAAAAATTAAATTTCACATGTAGGTTCAATTAGTTGCGAGATGATTTCCTGTCTAAGGTCGAAACTTTCCATCTCCACCCCTGTCCATTTTATGGTCATTTTTGTTATATTTTCTTATTATTTGGTCAGAAAAAGATTAACTGGAGGGTTCGAACTTCGCATGCAAGTAGGGGTGATGTTGAAGAATTGTCTTTCTCAAGTTCAAAGTTTTCTTCTTCAGTTCTTCTAGCACAAAACGCCCGAAATCATTTTGATCGTTGTAATTGTTAAACTGGACCGCCTCCTATTTAATGAATAATACGAGTATGATCGTTGCTAGGGTGATTTTTTTTACTTCCCATTTTCGAAATTTCTTGTCATTATGACAATTTTTTCTCTGTTGTCAATTGGAATTAAACAAGAGGGTTCGAGACCACCGGGTCTATTGAAATTATGAATTTTCATTCGAGAGAGAGAGTTAACTTGTGAAATGAAAAGTTATTGAGGAATAGCAAATTTTCCATATAAAGAAATAAGATTGAGAATTGATATCATTTCCAAGAAATTTATTTTATGGAAAGATTTGTTTGTGTATTCTTCATTCGACGAAAAATTCGACTTTCGTGATAGAAGCTCTGCTGCTCACGGCTTTTTATATTTTTCATTGAATTTTTATTTTATTTGGCACTGTGAACCATCCTAAAAGTTAAAAGGTAAAAGTAGTGTTGATGAGGTAGACTCAAAATTTTATTCTCTACAACTATTATTTCAAACTTTTTTTGGTATTTAAAAAAAAATATTTTTGTAATACATATTTAAATTTATTTTTAATTTTGAAGTTTAATTCTACCCGTTTTAACAGAAATATCATTTTTTACAGTTTTTTTTTCTATACGATTGTTATTTATAACCATTTTTAGAAAATAAAAAAAAAGTTTCATTTCTTTTTAGTACTCTGAACCGCCCTAGTGGTGAAAGGGTGCGATATAAGTGAAAAAATTAGGTCTAAAATTACATACTTTTGTTTAAATTTTCAAAATTTAACCCAAAAATCATATTTTTTTTCATCCACCGGGGGTCGAGCATTTTTTTTTACTTTTCCCATAGTTTTGTACACATTTATTCCAATTGGATCCACAGAATTTCGGCCATATCTGCTAAATACCCGATTTCATAGTATTTCTGAGTTATATAATCCGACAACTTAGATAATTCGACACTGCCCTCCAAAGAGTTTGTCGGATTACCCCTAGGGTACACTGTATTCAAATTAGCATCTAAACCTGATTGATGGGTTAATATTATACCAGAAGATATACCTGTGGTGAACTGATGATCTCGAAGCTGTTACCGCTCTTGCTTTTTAGGGTGATTTTTAATGGAGGCAACTGAGCGCGGTCCAGGACGACGTAAGGCTGTTTAATATGGTGGAAAAGGTGGGCGTATAGAAAATGTTTGTTGGTAAAGTTTATATTGCAATCCCAGCAGCGAAGTGGAGAAATATCGTCATCAGAATCTAAAATTAAAAAAAATAAAAACAGTTAATGATGAAATTATACGAAATATCTAAATTTTCAGGAGATTATTTATTAGTTGAACGTGGTTCTTATGTGGATCACTAAATTATAAATCAATTTCGCTTTTCGTGAAAATACAACTGATTTCTCCGTTTTATTGAAGATACGCACAAGTACATCAGAAGAACTGTAAAACGATTCATATACGATACAGAACTTGTAAGAACACTTTAGTCCAGTCATTTAAGCTTAAATTAGGTAAGAATCTCGGAATTCGAGATACCCAGCTGTAAGTCTGTAAATACTTGTATATTGACACCCTAAAAGTTGTCTCAAAACCTACATATGGTAGGGTTTAAGCAACTATTAAATTTCAAGGTCAAATGTCACAAAAATCGGTTTTTTACGCTTTTTTTGGAAATATCTCATTTCCTATGGGTTTTTTGCTATTTGCATTTATTATCAATATTGTAGAATACAAAATTCTCTACAAATTTTGTTTAAAAAAAATTTTTATACGGTGAACCGTTTTCGAGATAGAAGACGGAGAGCACGCCGTCACGGCATCACTTCAGGTCAACCGGTGCCTCCGGTCGAAAACGCGCCTTATATAGTTGATGAACTATCGATAAATCAATGATTATAAATATTTGTGAAATAAGTTGGGAAAGGTGATGTAAAAACGGAGATATACTCGACTTAAAGTTTTGATAATTATCCTCATTCAAAAAAACATATTTTATTTCTGCACGCAGAAGTGGCTGTGACACTTATGCGCTTTTTAAGAAGGGAAAAAAATCATTTTTAAAAGTTTTTCAGAAACTGACAATTTTGGATGAGCTAGCTGCAGCATTTGAGAAAGAAAATTGTTCGGCCCAGAGATTATTAGAGAGTGGAACTCAAACCTTATTGGGAAATCTGTGAAAAGTCTCGATCATCTTCGTTATATGCATTACGTCAAATCTACAAAACTTAATAAACCTGTGCAGCTTACAAATATTCCACCAACAAGTGCAGCTGCTCATCAACATTTTAACCGTGTATATTATCAAGTTCAAACTTGGTTAGGACATGATTCGGACCCCCAGGTATGGGGTTGGGCAATGCGAAACGATTTTCTCGAGTCTATCATGACAATTTTACCACCTGCTCCCGAAGATTTGCTGAATACAATTTTCTGCAGCTGCAAGAGTGGTTGTGGTTCGCGATGCGGATGCAGGAAAGCGGGCTTGCAATGCTCTTTAGCTTGTGGCCAATGTAATGGGCAAGCTTGTCTCAATGCTCTACAATATCAAAGCGACATTAACGAAGATGGAACCTTTGACCCCGAAATCATGGAAGAACTTGACAAATGTCGTTGAAGACGATAATGAAGTCCAGTTTGAAATTTACCAGCAGCCAGAAGACGACGATGAAGAGGAAGAAGATGATTAAAATTATAAATTGTAGTTTTTGTACCCTTTATTCCATTTCTTTACTTTCAATAAAAATAAATGTATTCAATGATATTTTTTAATAAAAAGATTAATTCATAATTTATTTGTTTTTTTTTCATCATGTAAGAAGTTATTAATATTAATTAGGTTAAAATTCAAATATAATTCCTATATTTTCATTAACAATTCTGCAATTACATGGGCAGGTAAGTGTTGTTAAATAAATTAATACTGTGATGCTGTGACCGCGCGCTCTCCACCCTCTATCTCGAAAACGGTTCACCGTATAAAAATTTTTTATAAACAAAATTTGTAGAGAATTTTGTATTCTACAGTATTGATAATAAATACAAATAGCAAAAAACCCATAGGAAATGAGATATTTCCAAAAAAAGCGCAAAAAACCGATTTTTGTGACATTTGACCTTGAAATTTAATAGTTGCTTACACCCTACCATACGTAGGTTTTGAGACAACTTTTAGGGTGTCAATATACAAGTATTTACAGACTTACAGCTGGGTATCTCGAATTCCGAGGTAAACTTATTATAATGACTGGACTATTACCATTAAGATTGAAAACAATTGCACAGTTTCGATGAACGACAGATTCGAGGGTTGCTACTTAAGTTTTGTGGCAACACATGATGTTAATATGTCAAATCTGGCACTGCCATCGTAAAATTTGACATTTTTATTGGTGAACGTACTCAGAACGTGTTATCATACGAATGTGATTTGAGTTGATTACTTGAATCATTCATCTTGGTGAACAAATTAAATCACGAACATTTTCGCGCGCGATGATTTTTGAGGTGCGTTAAATCAACAGCAATGTGTCATTCGATTCACTTGGACTTTTCGTCATATAGCACCATCTGGAGTGAGCTTGATTCGTTTATTTTTCGAATTCAATCGTCATCGCACTTTGCTACAAGGTTATTAAGCTTATTCAATGTGAACCTTTCGCTGTTAAAAATGTTAGATACTGCATAATTTGACAATCGTTAAAAAAAGCTCGTGTCGATTGTTGCAAAGAAATGCTGGAAAATTCAATAGCGGTGCTTCAAACCAACAACAATGTACCGATCAACTTGCCTCGACTTTTGGTGATAAAGAACGTGTTTCGATGCTTTTCCGATTTCAATCGTGGTCGCACTTTACTACAGGACGTCTATAAGATCATGACAGGCGATGAATCATGGATCTATGCATATGAACCCGAAACTAAACAACAATCGACTGTATGGGTCTTAGAAGACGAACCAAATCCAGCAAAAGATGTTCGCACACGAAGCACTGGAAGACAATGGTCGGTTTTTTTTTAGAAATAAATGGATGTGGCCATCGTTCCATTAGAGTAACGTAGAACGGTCAACCCTGAATAGTACACCAGCTAGAAGTGTTTGAAAAAATCATGGAAACCAATCGCAGAAGATAAATCATCCTCCACCACGACAATGTGAGCTCTCACACATCAGTTTGAACTTAAACATTTTTGACCATTCGGGACATCGAATTGATGAATCATCCACCATACAGCCCTTTGTTGGTATCAAATGATTTTTTCATATTCACTCAGATCAAAAATAAATTGCGATGTCAACGTTTTTGAACACCCGAAGAAGGGATCGAAGCGTTCAATCACATGTTTTGGAGGTACCAGAGCAACGACTCGAGAAATATTTCGTAGATATCAAATATTTTCCGAAATTCTAGTTTATAATAATAAAAAATCGATGACAAAAATATTAGTTTCGATGGAAATGAACTTAAAGCGTTAAATTTTAGTGCCAACTTCCACAATTTTGAAAATACTCACCACTATTGGAAGCGCTTGTAGTTTGTTGTGAAGATAACATTTTGTGACTAAAACAAAAAAAAATAAAAGATAATAATTTAAAATAATAAGACGCTTTGTGGAAAATAAAAAAGAGAGTGTTATTGAAAATTATATGAAAAATTATATTATCGGGGTACATTTTGAACCCCCCTTAATTTTTAATAGTTGATATTTTTGGAACCGTCGTATATTGTCTCGAAATATTTCTCTACATTAAAATCTAAAACACCCAAAAACAAAAGAGTTTAATATAGGACAGACATCTTAGCATGTAGAAAATAGGTTAAAAGGTCATCAATACGATAAAAAAAAAATAAAATTGTTTTAACAAACCATGAAATATCAACAAATGTTCAAGTCTAAAAATTTAAAATTTGTCAAATACAAGAAAAAGAGATATGCTTCAGAGGAACGAGAGAGCTAAAAAAACTTTGAGTCAAATTCATAGTTCTATGTAATAAATTTCAATGCATACTAAGGAAAAATTTATTTTCATCTTGACATTTATGTTGTAGATTATCTATTGATTAATATAATTACGCAAATTGTCATTGTCAAGTCAGATTTTGATAAAGACCGAAATAAGTCGAAAGAGGTCTAAAAAGTAAAAATAAACAAAAATAAAGTCGTAACATGTTATTCTTGTAATATGCTATGGAAGTCGTATGTTTGGGAAAACGCAATAGTCAGTAGATTTTCACCGTGGCCTACACCAGTTCCATACGTAAACAAAATATTGCGTTACCATAGCAACGAACAATAAATTATTAGAAGTGTCAGTGTAAAGTTTGACGTCAAAAAAGTAAGCCAGAGTTACGCAATGAATTAAAAGAAAAAAGATGTACTGTACCTGTATTTAAAAGGGTTAAGAGGTAAACAGATTTACGAAAATATGCTTAATACCCTTGGTGATCAATGTCCTTCGTATGAGACCGTGAAAAATTGGACTGCAAGTTTTAAAAGAGGTAAATTTTCCATTGAAGATGATGACCGATCGGGAAGGCCAGATGACATGATTTTATCAGACCGTCGAATTGGGCTAAAACGGATATCTGAAGAACTGAAATTTCATACGAACACGTCAATTTGGACATTTGAAAAATTGCTGCAAAATGTATCCCCAAATGTTTGAATGTTGACCAAAAGCGTACAAGGGTAGAAGCATCGGGTTCGATCTGTGCTCGATTTGAAAACGATGTAGACTTCTAAAACCGAATTGTTACTATAGATGAGACTTGGGTACATTTCTAGGATCCAGAAACAAAGCAACAATCGATGGAATGGCGACACTCTGGTTCTCCAAGACCTAAGAAGTTTCGTGTCCAAAAATCTGCTGGAAAAGTTCTTGCATCAGTTTTTTGGGATTGCCATGGAGTAATCATGATTGATTTTTTGGATAGGGGTAAAACAATAACTGGAGATTACTATTCGACATTACTGACCACTCTACGGGTAAAAAATTAAAGAGAAAAGACGCGGAAAGCTATCCAAAGGTGTTTTGTTTTTGCAGGACAACACCCCTGCACACAAATCTCATGTTGCCATGCAAAAAATACGTGATTTGGGGTTTGAATTACTAGAACACCCCCTTTGTTCAGCAGATTTGGCTCCGTCCGACTATCATCTCTTTCCTCAACTGAAAAAAAGTTTAAAAGGTCGTAAATTTTCTTCCAACTAGGAGGTTATAATAGCTGTGGGAGTCTTGGTTACAGAGCAAGAAGAAACATTTTTTTGAAAGATCTAGAGACATTGCAGGTTCGCTGTAATAAATGTATCCAATTAAGAGGAGAATATGTTGAGTAATAAAATATTTTGACATTGAAATTTTGTTTGGTTCTATAGTAGACTAAGAATTTTTCAATATATCCCCGTACTGTAGTATCTTGGCATCTGATATCCATATATTTTACAGAAATAGCTCTTATTAGATCCGATATGTGATTTGTCACAAGGAAGTTATCTAAATAATGAATTCGCAAACTAGAAAAAACTCCCAAAAAATTTTTCATAGTCTGATATGGGATTTATGTGAATTATTTGATATTTTTTCAAATAAATTCAAATTATATTTCAATAACTCTTTCGAAGGTATGAATAGAATTACCCTCATCCTCATTTCCTAGTAAAAAATCTATAGCTTCAAATTTTTTCTTTCTTGGCTCTATAATGAGTGATCTATGTTGTTATTGATAATTGAAAATATGAAAGAAAATGATTATTAAACAATGAAAAAGGGTTATCATTAACAGTAAATAAAATACGAATTTTAATTCGTCAAAATAATAATTTATTTGAAATTAATCTATCAATATTTAGTGTTCCCTTCCTTGGCTCTAATAACAGCTTCCAATCGTTTTTTTATGGATCAAATAAACTCGATCTTGTTCGATGCTATCCCATTTTTCAGTGAACACCGTTTCGAGGTTCGATTTCGTGGCTGGTGCAGAATTTCTAGCCTCTCAAGTTCAACCTATAAATGCTTGATAGGATTCAAGTCCGATTCAAGGCGCAGGCTAATCCACTGCAGCAATTTCGACTTCCTGCAGATACTACCGTAAGGTTGTTGTCCTGCATTAAGATGAAGTTGTTTTCGTCGATGAAACTAGCGTAGGAAACGACGTGGTACCCTAAAATGTCTACTATGTTATACCGTTAAACACCCTGCTCTACCGCCAGTTTCAATAAAAACCAACTCGGTTTTTGCTTCCATTAAAATGACCACCCAAACTATCCAGGAAGCTCCTCCAAAAGCCACGTTTTCTTTTATGTAACACTACGCGAATATTACTTCATATCTTCAATAGACTCGTCCTCTTCGCTACCATGCAGGCACACTTTGCTTTCGTCTAAGAAGAGAACGGAGTCTTATTGTTCATCAGTCCAATTAATGTCTTCTCTGGCAAATCGTATATGGGCTGTTCGGTGGGCTGGGGTTCATTTGGGTCCAGTAGTTGACCTTTTGGCTCAAGTTTAGCTGCGTTACGTCTTCTTCTCATTATGCAGCCACTTCTCGTTTTTCTCTGAGTTTGTCAATGATTCGTTCACCTCTCCTCTTCTGAAACCGCGTCTTTGATAAAAGTTGCCAGTCTCTTTGTAACGACGGTATAATCAGGAAACAGCTGACTCTAGCCTTGTCGCAATAGAGAGACCGCTTGAGCACCTTTATCGGATAGAATTCTTGTTTATTATTGACGGAGTTGTCTATCGGTTGACGTTTGATGGTATGACAGTGATGAGTCAGGTAGATATTAAAGTATTAATAAGGGTCAGTTAACCCTAATTAGCAATATTGTAAACAAGCGTAAAAAGGATGGTCACAACACAATTTTGAGTTTATTTTGGGTGTCATTGACTTGCGATTACAGGAACGTCACCTGTGTCGATTTTTTGTTCACTAGTGTATATTCTTCGCTACCTTGAATCTATTGACAGACTTATCGGTTTTAGAAATTAGTGTTTGGCTCTCTCTTGCAAAAAACTGCAGTTTCTTTTGCATTGAATATTCGCTAAGGTTTGTATCCTCCATCAGCTATTACAAATTATTCAGATATCTTTTCGCTGCAGCAGTGCCTGCAGTTGCAGGTACTCCAGCCTGACCTTGAATTCATTGAATCAATCTGTACATACATGACCACAACTACCACCGAGTTTTTTAAAATGTGAAGATCCTTTGACTTTTCTCAGACCATTGGATCATTCAGCGGCAGCCTTTTTTGACATATTCAACATCATGAGTCACAACCTAACCTTGCCTAGCATATAAAAATATAACTTCATTAATAACGACTCAATCTAAATTTAATATGACTTATTTCAATTTCAAAAATCCTCAAAATTTAACAAAATCAATATTCATGTTTACTGACGAGTTTAAAAATTTTTAAGGGGTTATATCCTCCCCTTAGATCCACCACTGCATCCGTATAGTCTTAAAGTACTGAACATATTATGGAAAGCCATTTCCGGTATTGTTATCACTTTTGTATTAACAATAATAGGTCCTGCTCAACAGTTTTTACCAATAATTTATTTGTGAAATTTTTTCTAACAGTTTTATATAAATATTTTGGGTTTCCCTATCATTAAATAAAGGTTAGATAGTTGAAATACCTGGAAGTATCACATGAAATCTACGAGCCTCTACAATTTTTATAATCGTACAAATATTATGTAAAACTTTTTTTTCTATGATATAATTTATCTCTGAAGATGGTAATTTCGTTATCGAAACGCATGTAAACATTAATAATATCAAGAATAAATATTTAACAACAAGTGTATAGTATGAACAATATGGCTTAATCCGTCTCTGATCATCTGTTGTTATATTTAGAAACGGCCTTAGTTGAAGATTTTTTTTCTAAATAGATTTTATATTTACTATCACTTTTTATAAGAGTAATTTACTACCTAAAAATTATCATACATACAAAAAAGATGTAGGAATGGAATTGGGATATTGTTTAAAGTCTTGAACGCTGCTCTTATGGACCAAAGCAAATATTATACATAATTATAATATTGGTAAACTAGGTATATATACTAAAAAGGCAGACAACTAAATAAAAAAGTCACATTGTGACTAGACAAGGTAGATAAATAAAACTATAACCTAACAAAGCAAAAAATATGAATCTACGTTTATAACCTACCTGTATTAAATGAAACGCTTGAAGCAAACTGATCTATTTTGTGTTATTGTTAAATGTTTTATTCACAATTAATTTTCGAACGCCACACTATAAAAAAAATTAAGAAAAACTGGGAGTAAACAGAAAGCCTATCCTCCATTTTACTACACTTCATTATCTCCCAGTAAATAATGCTGTCTAGCGTTTTTACTGTACGTCAATAATAAGTAAAACATTACTTATAATCAGTATGTATAAAAGTGATAAATACAGATCTATTAAAACATTATCTTATTAAATCGAAGCGTAATTACTTGAGAAAAGCCAGAGTTAAAAAAATATATACAATATATATAAATCTGAGACAATCGGTTGTGTTATTGCATACGTCAGTCACATCAAATCATAATGATATCAAAAATACAAACGTACTCGCTTTGCATTGCGCAAGATACTATAGATTTAAAACCACAGTAAATACTCACAAGCATTGTTAACAGTTCGAGCAAACAACTTTGGCAATCACTTCAAAAATTATCCACTAGTTGTATCTACTATCCAATAAAATGTCACTGATATATCACTAAACTAATTATCGAAAATAGATTCACTAAGGACCGGCGTAATATTATTTATCGTGAATTATAATGAGTTGAATTCTATTCGTTACGGTAACGAAACTTTCCAGCGAGAAACATGCAACTGTTTAGTTCAGAAACCCAAGTACAGTGAACAACTGTCTCTGTCTAGCGCCCGAAGCTGTGAGGGGCGAGGGACGTAAGATAAGGGGTACAGCGGAGAGGAAATAGGCTGTGGTTGTGTGGGTTATAGCGCAGCTAAACCATTTAAAACCATTTGTGGTGGGGCGTCGTTGATGAAACTCGCGAAACTCTCTTTGTTCGAACCGGCTGGGTATGTGAAACTCGGTTCTCGCCTAGCAACAGCGGAGCGAGGAACGAGAGAGAGACGCAGTGAGGGGGGAAGGGAGATACGACGATTTATGCTGTTGAACAAATACAAATGGAAATGAGATACCATTAGGCGGTTTTATTATCGAGGATACCAATTTATCGCTGTAGCGCTTTAAAATTTTTAATTGGTTTAGAAACTACACAGAGTATTTAGGTTTTTACGTTTTATTATCGATATTTACAATCCAGTCGAGATACGTAATAATAAAAGGTGGACTAGTGATGTACCTGTATACAATAACTTTTATTGTATTTGATATTAAGTACGTGTCATTGTAATGACGTATCGATTTCTGGAATTTCAATGAGTTCTATTATGCAATTCTGCGAATTGTTAGTAAGTTCTACTAGAGACTAAGTTACTAAGTATGACCTTGTGGCGTTATTGATTTTTTTATTCTTCGAGGATACTAATGAAACATGTAGTATACTAAATTGAGCAAAATATACTATGTAGTAGAATATTCTAACTAAGTTGATCACGAATTAGGAATACTAACAAGGTGAAATTGAAGCGGTGACAAGTTAAAACTAATTTTAAAAATACATTTGATTACTACAGGGTGCAACAAAAATTATTTTTAAAATATATTCAAAAGTTTTATCATTTATTATTGGTTTTACTATTTATTGTTTCATTTGCCTTTAAGAGTCTTACACATTTTTATCTCTCATTACATCATGTTAAATTTGATGTATATATAAGTATTTAGAGGATGTCCCATTAATAATATCAGTTTTATAAATGTTTCATCCCTTGTAAAAAAAATAGAGAGGGTTAAAAAATAAAAATTTTACATTCTCGGAATTACGTGTGTTAACAAACTATAAATTTTATTTGAAAAAATTTAAACAAAAAATACAGCTAAATAGTGAAAATAATATGTGAAAAATATATGAAATTAATAATTCAGCAGAATTATGAATAATTATAATTGTTAATTGACGTTAAAATTCAATAACTATTTTTTTATGGTAAAATAGGGTAAAAAAAGGATCAAGGGGTGTGTTAAAAGAGCACGGGAAGTGTTGTATAAACAGTGTTCTTGGGGAGAACCTAGCCTAACCTAACCTAATCTAACCTAACCTAACCTATCGCATAATCTAACCTAACCTAACCTAAAAACAATGACCGACGGCTATTTCCACCTTACATATATTGTAATTACCTCCTTCAACCCCAAGTCCATAAGGCGTGAGGGATGATTATTAGATAATTGCCGTTTCAAAAAATAGTCATACAAAAATAACGCGGTTATATATAATATAGGAAGTATATCCTATCGTATATGGTTTTTAAAGTCCAACGTTCAAGCTCTTTGAGATCTTTCTAAAATAACTATTTGGGCTCCGATGCAAAAGCTTGTCGCATTGCATTCTGAACAACTCCTTTGGATTCAAATTTTTCCCACGCAAGAATTTCGTCTTGGATCTGAATAGAAAATAGAAATCCGACGGTGCTAGGTCCGGATTAAATGCCGGATGAGACAGAAGTTCTTATTCCATGTAACTTTAGGATTGCCTTATTGTAATATATTAAACTTTCAGTTAACTAAACCTGGATATACCTCAATGTTGATATCTACCGTATACACAACAACACTTCCTGGATAATCTTGCGGCAAGACCAGGAGCCAATCCAATTTCCACTATTTCCTATCTTATTTAATCGTATGTATCTCATCCCTTTATCCATGCCCCATTCGAATTGGGGCAATTATATGGTGGAACCACGTCCACAACCTTCTAAAAAAGACAGGAAGACACCTATTTTTTGGTAGCGGTATGTAAAGCGAGATTTTATTGGTTTCCAACATGGAAAATTAACATCAATGCATGGAAAATTGAAGCTGTGCTCTTTAGTAAGAACAGGGAGATACCAGTAAGCAACCATTTGAACCATCAAGATCAAATACTTGAAAGACATTGTCGATTAACAGCCGACGTTCAAGAACCACGTCCACAACCTTCTAAAAAAGACAGCAAGACACCTATTTTTTGGTAGCGGTATGTAAAGCGAGATTTTATTGGTTTCCAACATGGAAAATTAACATCAATGCATGGAAAATTGAAGCTGTGCTCTTTAGTAAGAACAGGGAGATACCAGTAAGCAACCATTTGAACCATCAAGATCAAATACTTGAGAGACATTGTCGATTAACAGCCGACGTTCAAGAACCACGTCCACAACCTTCTAAAAAAGACAGCAAGACACCTATTTTTTGGTAGCGGTATGTAAAGCGAGATTTTATTGGTTTCCAACATGGAAAATTAACATCAATGCATGGAAAATTGAAGCTGTGCTCTTTAGTAAGAACAGGGAGATACCAGTAAGCAACCATTTGAACCATCAAGATCAAATACTTGAGAGACATTGTCGATTAACAGCCGACGTTCAAGAACCACGTCCACAACCTTCTAAAGAAGACAGCGAGACACCTAATGGAAGAACTCTTCGGAGGAATGGATATAAGCTTAACTTAATCAGGGCTATCATTATGATGTACGCGTCTGTAGGTGAGGATGCACTAACAAGAACCTTCATAAGAAGCTCCAAGCTTAACAGAACATCAGGTTGGGGCAAGTCGTGTTATATCTACGAAAAATTGAAGCAGAAGTGGAAATTATGAACTATATTGTCAACAAAAGTTTTTAAGTCTCCAGCTGCAAGAGCTGACGGACTATATCAGGCATCTGAAACAGAAAAAGCGAAAAGGAAAGATTGGTAGCTAACTTGCGGAAACAAACACCCAACGAAATGAAGGAGAAAGAATTAAAGTACATATCACCATTCTGAAGATGAAAAGGGAATAGTCGAAAACTATAAGCAGTTTAGAAGGAACGGATTTGGACCATAAATGAACCACATCCGTTTGGACTATGTAGGTGTAGGTTTAAGCTTCAGTTTCTCATCAATGAATGGTAACAAATTAATATAAACAAACTGTAGTCATGGAAAAGTATTCCGATGAATGAACTCAAAATAAATTGTTGTTGTGTATCTTTTAACTTGATTTATATTTTATATATTGCCTAAAAGTGAAAAAGGTCGATATATTGCCAGTTCTGAAGCAAAATGATAATACAAACAGAGCAACTGAAATAAAAAGGAAACAATCAACGATCGTGAAGCACGTTTACGTTCCCAACGAACGATATTGAGAACCATGAGTAGCGGAGAAACTGAAGAATCAAGATTTGTTACATTAGAAGACTACATACGAAAATATCGCTCAAAGAGAAACGCGGCATTAAACTGCTTCTCTCTCATTAACTTTACCATATTTATACGAGTAAGAAACTTGAAACAATGAATGATATTGTTTACAAACAAGTGTAGTGTACCTACCGGGATCGAAGAAAACATTTGATTTGGTTACAATATTTATTAATATAGAATTATAAAGGTTTATACCATACTAAATTTGTAAAAATAACAATGATGTGAATAGAAATAGCGCTGAGTTTTTACTAACTTGTTGCATGACAGGAAGAGAGGTTCGTTGGTTTTTCTGTGGTTTGGATGAGGAATTATTCATATGAGAGAAGAAATTTATTAGGTTTTTCTACAGGATTGGAGATGTGGTGGATGGTAGAGTGATTCACACTGCAATAAGATGAACAACAAAAGAAAGAAATAAGAAAAAAATGCCCAAAAAAAGGTTCGTCGCAGAACGCGGGTAGGCTGGTGGAGGGTACAGCTGCAGCTGTACTATTCCTCGTTCGGCCATTTGTAAAAACTGTTTAAATTATGATACTCAATAGTTTTTTCAGACCAGTCGCTTTTGTATATACTTTCCGAAAAAATACGACATTCTTCGTTATTTTTACTGGCAAAAAAGTGTTGAAATTTTGATTTTCAAACATTTTCATCTCAATTGCGTAGACTAAATAAGCAAAATTGAATAAACTTTATTGGTAATATCGTTTTTATAACCAAATGATAATCGAAACATTTTTAAATGCAAATAATGGGACGATTTGATTTAATTCAAATAATCGGCCAGATTTTTTTATCTGAACGCACATGCGACAAATTGGTTTCTCACTGGGGTTACTAACAAGTAAAATTCTCCAAAATTTCCTCGGTATATCAGCAACTGCCCCCCTCCCCTTGAAAGAAAAAATAAATTAAATAATTTAATAGAACAAAAAATTAAATCAAAAATATACATATGTTTCTGCTCCGCATATATTTTGGTTATCTGTTTCATATATTTTGTTGTGGTCGTTTGGTTGCTTTTATGAACACTTTAAAATCAATTAATAAGCTTTGATAAATAATATTATTCGCGTGTCCTTTGTCTTTAAAATATATTTCATTAGCAAAAAACAAAGCTGTTTGAAAAATTGACATGGTGCTGAGTATATATCAAAATCGTTTTCGATCTATGCATTGGTGCACACCAGAATTGAATCAGACCAGAATTCGATGAAAATAAGTGTTTGATTAAATCAAATTCTCTGAGGAAAATACACCTGCTTTTGCTTTAACTTATCGTCACCCTTCAAGCATGCTCAGAATGGTTGGAAAAGATTTCAAATAATGCAAAATCTTTCATGGCATTTTATGAGCTGGGTGAGGTGTCTGCAGAATTAGATTTGTGGTACAATATGGAGCAGAAGACGAATTAAAGGACATTGAAGTGGCTACACTTTTGGAGGAAGCTAATGTTTGTTTTCCTGCAACAAGGAAACAACACTGCTAATATTAAGTGCCTTCCCATCCACTACTGCTACTATGGAAAGATCGTTCAGTACCCTACGAAGGGTAAAAACGTGGCTCAAGAGTACAATGGGAGGTGATAGACTCACTGGGTTGGGTTTGATGAGTGTACGTCGAAAAATTTTGAAGGAAAATCAGGACTGCATAGTGAAGAAAGTTTTGGATAAATTTAGTTTAAATCCAAGAAAAATGTTATTACTTTAATTTAAGTATAATTAAAATCACAAAGTTTTGTTTCATTCGCCTTTTCTTTTTATCCTAAAATTCTACATTTTGAACGACCACGGACCATGATCATAGGTTGCCCCCCTGTTATAAATCCTGGCTACGCCCATGTTAACATTTAAAACAGGGGCAATAGTCAAAGATTTTTCAATTAAGACGTGCTCCTGACATTGAGTAGCAGGTAAAACTGAAACGAGATAATGCTGCATAAATTTGTTTCGTTTTTCAAAATATTTGTGGTTTCTTAATTTCCAGAACTTTTGGGATCGCCGTCGTATACAAAATTATTTTTATAAATTAAAAAAAAAAACTTATAATGTTGCTTTTTTATTTTCATTACCTTAGATTAGAGTTAATTAACCATAAAGAACAGAAATAATTTAAGTAAATTAACCAAAAATGAATATTAAGTGTCGTATAAGATTTTTCAAAATCTAAGAAAGTGACTAGTGTTCAGTTAATATATGAGATGCACTAGAATAGAGAGAGAGATATTCGTTGGTTAAAGTTTGGTAGGATAAGAGGATTTTTGTAAGGAATGTGGTTTGTTTGTGTAGGCCCTTATATAGCTGGCCCTAGAACAGATCCTACCCTTATATTTATACCTGGACGAACAGGGTCGGATTAGGTATATTTCCAGCGCCTTTGTTTGTGTCAGTTCATTTCGAGCCATAAAACAGCGTGTATTATAAAGTTCGATAATTTTTTAAAAATATCTACCAAACAGCGCAAATGTTTTCACGTTGATAGTAAAAACTGTTTTCTTATAATTAGTACAAAGAAGCCACATAATATACTTTCCATTGGAAGAGACTCTGAAAGTACAGTTTGGAAAAAAAACTACGAAAAGAGAATGGTGTACCAAGAAAACTTAATTCGCCGTAATTCTCATAGATTGTATTCCAAGAAACTGATGGTGAGAGAAGAATAAATAAGAGGAAAGTTAAAATGGAGTCATGGCTATTGCAAAAACTCATAATAGAGTGTATCGAAAAAATAAATAAGCTAGATCGGAAAACTGAACGATTATCTACTCAGATGAAACTTGGTACAACACCCCCCGATACACCCAGAAAGAGATTGATGGTTCAAAAAAACACGAAAACTTTATCATTGAAGAAAAACGCCTGTTTAAGTAATTCCTTGCCGCTGCAGCAAAATGAACAGACGCCCCACGTGTTATCTAATATTTAACGGTGCAATCTCCAAGAATTTATCCAAGATTTCTTCCAGAAAGCGCGTATAAATTGCACCATTTAATTTATTTGGTAAAATGTAAGGCCCGATTAAGCAATTTCCAACCATACCAACCCAGACATTAACCGAATATTTATGCTGAAATCGCCTTCCACGAACAAAGTGCGGATTTTCTTCATCCCTATTTCTAGAGTTGAAAATTCCTTCCCTAGTATATCTAACCTCGTCGGTATACAACACATATTTTGGAAAATTTCCATTTTCACAACACTTTTGTAAATACCAGTTTGTAAGGATGTAAGACTTGTTCTTTTAAAACTTTAAATACATTAGAATGGTCCACTCTTAAAGCGCGACCTACAGTTCGAGTACTTAAAGATGGCCTTTCAAAAATATTATTCAGTATTTCCTTTTCAACTCGATGGGGCATCGGTTCATTTTGCTGCAACGGCAAGGAATTACTTAAACAGACATTTTAGATACAATTGGATTGGTCGGGGTGGACCCAATTATTGGCCTCCAAGATCACCTGACTTAAATCCTATCGATCCTTAGTGTACGATAAAAACATCGAATCTGAACAAATTCTAATAACTATAATTCAAGCTGCGACAGAAATCATTCAATCTCATCCAGATCTATTCTCAAAGACACGTTTTTCATTGTTATTGTTTTAATACAGTGTTGTTTAAATTTAATTTATGCTATTATTATTTTTATATAAAGAATACCGAAGTTCTAATAGACAAATAATTTATCTAGATGAAACATGGTTTGGCAGTCCCCATGTAGTAAATTTCGGTTGGATTGACAATAGTAAAAATTGCTGTTTGAATGGGCCATGTTATAATAGTACACGCTGGAAGCAAAGACGGTTTCGTGCCTAATGCTAAAAAAATTAAAAATTGTGTAGCTGATTAACATGAAGATATAACTACAGAATTAATTGAGAAGCGGTTCAACGAACAACTTTTACCTAACATTCTACCACAGTCAGTAATCGTTATGAACAACGCTTGCAGCAAATCCTTAAAATACCAAATAGTAGTAGGAACAAAGCTGAAATTTTGGCATTTATGTCGAAAAAAAAATCCTATTCCTGTCAGCGATCGTAAAAAAGGACCAACAAACAAACTTACTGTTATTAAAGGTCTAAAGTTAGGGAAAATTTATTATATTAATAAGCTGTGCAAAGAATAGGGTCATACTTTTCTCAGACTACCTCCTTATTATTGCATATTTAACCTTATAGAGTTAATATTGACAAACGTAAAATCAGAATCACGAAAATGTTTCCAAAACCTTATGGTTTTTATATTTAAATTTCGTTTTCCAGGAAAGGGGTACAAAAAGGACTCAGTTTACGTCTGGTACCCCGTTTAAACCAAACGCGCTTACAGGCAGATACATTTTACTCGTCCATTTACGTTTTATAATTTAATAGTCAGTTTATGGAGGGTAGAGCTTAACATAAAAACTGTCCGCTTGTAAACGTAAATTATAATTCAAAATTTGACCAAAATGGCGCTCTTTTCGGACGAGATATCATACGAACTTAGTTATTTTAGATAGAGTGAAGTATGCAGTGTTTGAAAATTTAATAACTCAAATGACTAGAGTTGTTAATTAAATATTGGTATACAAAATCTAAACTATTCACGTAGAAACCTAGAAATCCTACTGTGAGATAACGCTGAATAACAATAGAATCATAATGACAAAAAAATGGACGTAAAATGAAAAATAAATCAAGTAGTACGCCGAAGTCATTATCTTTCTTTAAACTTATGCTATAGTAGCGCCTCCCTAGCGTAAAGGATTTGATAGACACTTTCTGTAGCACAGAGATGGTTCTCCCTACCCTCTACCCTCCATAATTCAGTTGTAGCAAGTTAACGAGGTATAATAATGATTTTTTTCAAAGTTCCAAGTAGAACTTCGTATTTATAAAAATATCTACGCCTATGGCATATCAAACAAAATTGTCGAAAGGGTTTTTATATAGTTTTTATAATCTACAATTGATATTGGAAGAACTATAAGCCAACGTGACAAATATGTCTATGAAATAATCGTTAGAAACTGTATGCTACATTTTTATAGACTAAAGAAATGAAAAAAATAAAAGTAGAAACGTTCTTTTTTCATTTTCATTAACAAATAATCAAGAACATTTAAAATTTAAGCAAATTAACTATCCTGTTGTATGCTAAATTGCAAAACAATTCAACCATCCTGTATAACAAAAACTAATTAATATTATTGCGAATTCATGACGACATTCAGAGTTTCATCGTATTAAAAATTTAATTATGATAACAGTACATACACAAAACATAAATTTTTTCTAATATTTAGCTTCATTAAATAAAACAGCATTATTACAATAACTGTATTAAGAATTCGGTAACCTTGTCATTGCCTGAGTTTCCAATTATAAAAAATAATACAACACAAACTACATGTTAAAAAACAAAAGGCTTTTGTCTCGAAAACCCATCCTGAATTTCGAATATTATCATATAAAAGCTACACGAAAAGGAGAATGAAAAGGGCCTGCCACACCCAAGTAAATGGAGAGAGAGATAAATATACCTATCTCCTAAATTACTAAAGTGGTTCGAAAGGCAGAGAAGCAAGGGAACGCATGGGAATTGCGCAGTATAAAATACGCAGATCGTTGGCCCCGTAATTCAAGCTCCCCGTTCCGCATTCGCATCGATCGCTTATCGCAGCGGAGAACGTAGAAATTACATTACGCTGGCGATGGTACTGTGTGTAATATGTAAACGTCTCCGTTTTATCCTCTAGTATAAGCATTTCTAAACGTCGAAAGGTTTACTTCGTTCCCCTCACAACCTACTGCGGCACAGCCGTGTAGCGTTCCCCTCTCACCGCTATTTACGTCTCACGAACACGGTTCCTGACCGTCTCTCTTTCTCTCTCTATCTCGCACGATAAAAAGGCTTTTGCCTGAGTCATTGGATTTTATGGAAGCTATTTTTAAACTACTAAAACTTCGTGCTACTAAAACATGCTTCGGAAACAAGTATAGAACGTTTGACCTCCGAGTAACGGAAAGTAGTATCGCTTCTTTATTTCTATGAAGTAGATTTATTATTGTGTATTTTATAAATGGAATACTATTTTATCGAGGTTTTTTGTGGGGAAATTTAATGTTTGGATAGCATTTTAAAAATTTAAAATTTTTAAAATCGAATCTAGCTCTACTATCTGGACAGGTACAAAAAATATACAATAAAAAAGAAATACCAATAACTAATTTAAACATTTAAAAAAATATATACGAGGTTATGTATAGAATATATACAGAGGATGTCTGATAAGTAATGTAAGTTTTCATATGTGGAAATTCCTACGGCTCCATATAAACATGTGAAGAATATAATTTCTTTCTTCTATAGTCTATTTCAGAAATGTATACAGCAATAAAATGGGGAATTCCGTCCAGTTCGTCTCAATTTCGGTGTCGGCCATAGGTGTGGGTCTTGTGTAGGGATTACTTAGGTAGTAGATTATACAGTTACGTTTTGCGTTTAACAGGTACCGGTTAACCTTCTATTAGTGGAAATGGGGCCTTTATAAGTATATTTGTTTAGTTTAACGTATTTGCTGTTTAGCCGTAATAGCGGGTTTTTCAATAAGAGGTGTTATTTTGATATTGAAAGAAAAATGCCATTTTTTGAGATAAATGATCGGATGTTTATTTCATTATAAAGAGGAAGGTATGCCGTTAATAATGGAACACAACATCAGCCAAATGGCCGCCACGACTGCGCTTATAGGACCATATCCTTTTCATGAAATTTTCCGTAACCAAATTGCAAAGCGGCTGCCCTATGTTCTCGATAGCCTCACGAATTCCATCTTTGAGGTCTTGAATCGATGCTGGACTGTTGGCGTAGACTTTATCTTTCACGTGACCCCAAAGGAAAAAGTCGTAAGGTGTTAAATCACAAGATCTCGGTGGCCAATTGTGATCACCTCTTCGAGGATAACACGGTCCGGAAATTTTTCCCGTAAAAGATCGATGGTTTCGTTGCTTGTGTGGCACGTAGGGCCGTCTTGTTGAAAGTAAACGTTGTCCAAATCAATACCATCCAATTCCGGCCATAAAAAATCATTAATCATCTCTCGATAGCGCAATCCATTCACCGTAACTGTTGCTCCAGCCTCATTTTCGAAAAAGTAAGGTCCAATGACACCGCCAGACCATAAACCGCACCAAACAGTCACACGTTGAGGATAGAGAGGATTCTCAACAATAACTCTTGGGTTTTCCGAGCCCCAGATTCGACAATTTTGTTTATTGACGTAACCACCAAGGTGGTTATAGGCATTAAGACCCAATGTTTTAGTTTTACGAACCGTCTCTGCCAAACTTTCACCATTTTTATAGTGAATTTTAATAATTTCAATGCGTTGTTGTATCGTTCCATTTTAATTAATGGCGTAGTTTCTACTTGCCAAATGTCAAAAAATGACAGCTTCAAAAGTGACATTTACCGAAATAGCGGGCTGTTCAAAACAACACCTCTTATTGAAAAATCCTTTAGTATTCACAGTATTATAAGATTAGTAATAAAATGGCGAAATTTACACCAACGAAAAGATGTTCCAATAACACAGGCCTACAAAAAAAATATTTTTTGGGTGTCTAGTATTTTTGAGCTGATTTCAACTATATTTTTGTTGCTGAATCTAAATATGAAAACAGTTTTTCTGTATCAGCTCTAGATTTTTAGATAAATTCACTTATCTACCAATGCTTTTTTCTATTTAATACTTTCAAGTATGGGTGTTGTAAAATTTATACAGGGATAGATTCTTGTGTATTTTCCTTATTGTCAGTCTTCTTTTGTAACAAATTGAAATTAAAATAATAATATCTATGGAATAACTTACAAAAAGTAGACTAACAATATGAGATATATAACCGAATGGTTGACAAACTGTTAACAAGTGGGATTTAATCCTACTTATTAGTGTTATCCAGTTAGTTCTATAGAAATCCGATAGATGGAGCTGTCCACTTCAACTGCAGTTGAGTGTTGAGGTTAGTTTGTGAATTCCCGCGGTACAGATAGATAGAAGTTAGCGTCGTATGAAATTTGTCCTTAATAACGAGTTGTTGAAAAGTAAATCTAAAACGTAGATTGTTAATGTGAATCGCTGTAAAGTCTTACTTAGTAAAGGGGACTTATCTTGGATATTTTGGTGTTAAGCTTGGTGATCAGGATAAAACTTGGGCTCCACATATTGTCTGTAAAACATAGTACAGAGCATTTACGACAGTGGAGTACCGGGAATAGGAAAAGTCTGAAATTCGGACTACCAATGGTTTGGAAGGAACCAAAAAATCACTTCGATGACTGTAATCAATCGAAAGAACCGTAACAAGTGGACTTATCCAGATTTAGTCTCTGCAAGACGCACTATCCCTCACTCAGAAGAAGTACCAATTTCAACTTTTCACCAGCTACCAGAACTCTGATCAGAATTCTGACACTACTGGAGATGACAGTGATTTTGAAACGATATCATCAATTTCTCAATGTTTCAACAACATATTGACAGCTCAAAGCGAAGTTTGAAATGTGTTCTTCTACATAATGGGAACAAATATGGCTCAATACCAATTGCTCACTCAACGAAAATGAAAGAGCAAAACGACATCATAGCTTTGGTTTTGTAAATTTTCTCCTTGGACAGCAAAGTGGCCACACCAAATATCCTTGTTTCTTGTGCCTCTGGGATAGCAGAGACAAAACGCAACACTGGGTTAGAAAAGAGTGACCTAGGAGAGAAAACATGGATATTGGGGAAAAAAATATCATCAATGATCCTTTAGTTCCACAAGAGAAAATCATCTTTCCACCACTGCATATCAAGCTGGCTCTAATGAAGCAGTTTGTAAAGGCTCTTGATAAGAATGGATCATGCTTTGCATATATAGGGAAAAAATGCCTCAGCAGAGTAAAGCTTAGCCACCAAGATATAAAATGTATGGAGTATCGCTATCAAGGAAGATGGGGTACTCACATGATGGCAGATTACAACGGGATTGTTCTAAAATACATTCAAGAATGTCACGCAAAAGAAGTTTCCGAAATATTTAGTGAGTAATTGGTTTAAATGATGACCTTTTCTGTTTTCTATTCTATATAATAAATAATATCTGTAATATCTTAGTAATATAATAAAAATTCCTTGTTTAATCTGTTTCTTTAAAACATAGTTTTTCTTTTAAAATAGTGTAATGTATAATTCACAAAAATGTTGATATCTTAAAAATTCGAGCTGATGGGCAAAAACTAATAGCATATTTGAATTTAGGGCATCAATTTCATAAGAAATCTAAGGAATCACCTCCAAAATCTTCGACATTAAAATCACTGTTGACCAGTATAATTCAAAGTATCAGTGAATGAAAAACATAAAATACGATTACCCAAGAAACTGTCGACCGATGTTCCCGAATGACTGGAGTTGGAAAGTCCACCGTTTTTAAATTATTGCGGGAGAGAAAGATAGCAGACCAAGTGGAACCTCCCAAGAAAAGTCCAGACAGACCAATAAAAGTCCTTGATGAAGACACCAAAAGTGTAATTCGAAGAAAAGTTCACATTTTTTATTTTAAAAAAGAAATACCCACCCTAGATAAGATTTTGATGGAGCTTTGCCAGTATGACAGTATTCCGTTGATAACTAAGAAACTTTTATGGGCCACTTTGAGAAATATGGATTTTGCCTGGGAAAAGTATAACCGTAGAGCACTTTTACTGGAAAGCGATGAAATTGTTTGCTGGCGACGAAAATATTTGAGAAATGTAAAGCAGTACAGAACAGAGCAGAAGAAAATCTTTAATCTTGATGAGACGTGGATTAATGATGTGGTTCACCAAGCTTTCATGGAAGGCCTGTCAACGGGTATGAAGGTGCCTTCAGGAAAAGGGAAAAGAGTAATAATCGTCCATATTCGAAGCGAAGAGAGATTTTTAAAGGTTTGCTAACCTTTCAGTCGTGTCATACGGGAGATTACCATGAGGACATGGATTCGGATGTTTTCGAAGGCTATTTTGGTGAAATGATAAAATAACTTCCGGCTGATTCAGTAGTAGTTATAGATAACGCAAGTTATCATCCTTGGCGCATAGAGAAGACTCCAACTTATTGACTGGTTAACCACCAAAAGTATTGAATTTGAAGATACATAATTTGATAAAAAAAGAGCTATTAGTTATAGCAAATTTACACAAACATAGTGTAACTGTGCTGCGCGCACCGCCATAACATTGCGAACTAAATCCTATAAAACTTATATGGGCGCAAGTGAAAGGATTTGTAGAAAGACGTTAAGCTACTGTTTGTTCAAGCCATTAAGGTGGTGACCCCAGAGAACTGACGAAAAGCAGTCCAGCATGTGATTAAAGAAGAGGAGAAAATGTGGGATCTTGACTACTTGATCGATCGGACCGACGACACGTTAATTATAATTTCTGTATAATGTATTTTTTGTATTACATTCAATAAAAATAAGTGTACCTAATACTATGTACATAATGCCTAATTTTTATTCTGTTAAAATAAAATTCTTTCCTTTTTACGAGTATCCTACCGGCACGCCTTTGGCACAGTATTTTCAATGTTTGTGCATGGATAACAATAGTCTAACCCCATATATTGACCCCAACCCGGGTGGTACTACCTGCACTGCATGAAAAAAACGTTTTTACAATAAAATCAACGCAATCAAACTATGAAAGTGGCTTAAATATTCGTTGGGTCACTCTTTGGTCCCTTTGCATACCTAATGAGCTTTTATTGCTCTATACCTTTCTGAAATAAGCTATAGTCGTTCTCTCTTTATATATATAAATAGTATGGAGTGAGATAAATATGAATAATGAATAAAGTGTCCATGGTAGGAAGAAATATATATGAAATTGAAGGGGAAAACAGCCTTGGTTTAATGGTTTTAATTTTGAAGATTTGACGCTTGGAGATCGGTCGGGCTTAGATCATCCACTTGCATGGTATATTGAGGTTACAAGTCAAGCAGTAGAAAAGCAACCAGCACTCGATTGTTGGACTCCCTTGGACTTTCTAAAGATACCGTGTATCATTGGATAAAATCTAGTTGTAGAAGAAACGAATTAATCTAGAAGAAGTGTGTAAACAGACCCGTTTTATTTGACATTTTGACAGATGATAGGTGTGCATCCAAAAAGCGAGATATACATGGTGCCGAAATGTGCAAACCCCGAAATATCAGCAAATTTAAAGTTTTTTCGCCAGATCAATAGTTTTTGAGTTATTCGCAAGTACGACCTCATTTTTCAGTAGTTTTTTGCGTATAACTCTGTAATGATGCATTTTATCGAAAAAAGTGTAATGAACAAAAATGAAGCTTATAAAAAAACAAAGAAATTAATTTATATTTTAAGATCTTAATGTTCTACTTAAAACAAGTTATATATACTTGAATAGCTTTTGTTTTACGTAATTGAGCATTTAACTTCAAAAACGGTAGAAGGGTACATTTTTCAACAAAAAGTCATGAAATACTTTTTAAAGAGCTTAAAAAGACCATTCAAATGACTACTGATAAAAGACGTTTCGACTGAAATTTCAGTAAGATATGATGTAAAATAGTTAAAGCTAAAAAAATTGCACTAAAACTAATGCCATTTCATTGAAAATCAAATTTAAACTTATTCCTTGTACCAAATATTTTATTTGGATGTTATTCACGACATCTGAAAGTTTGGCTGATTAGAAATGCATAATTTTGACAAAAATGAGCATTAAATAATACTTTTTTTTATTTTTCCAAAAATTCTTTTTGCTCATTTTTTCTCCATAAATATAAAAAATACAAAAACAAATAAACAGTCAAATTAAAGCATTTTTTATGACGATTATTTTGCTCCTTTTATTTTTTTTATAGCATAAAAATTGACGGAGTTATAATCAAATTAATCTGTCACTATAGTGAGAGGATTGCTTATCCACAGCCCTTAGACCCTTTATTGAGGGTCTCAAGCCCTTCTAACATTAATAAGCTTATAGTCCTTAAAATTATCTTTGAAATGGTTTTTTATATGATGTGATAGCTTCAAAATTAATGAAATTACAGGAAAAATAAGAATTTGTAATATTTTTTGTGAATAATAGGATATGAAAAAGTTTCAAATTTTGGCGTACGGATTTTTTCTGTTGTTGCTATAGACAATTAAAAAATACTACAACTGAAAACAAGAAATTTTAATATCAAAAAGAATGCAAAATCTAAAAATTGGCAGTCATTAGATTTATTTTTATTTCATTCCCTGTAAAGGGGTAGTTTTCAAGGATTGAATAATAAAAATTAATAACCAATTGAATTTTATTAAAATGCTATGAATTTTTCACAGTAAAAATAATTGCGGGCCTAATTCTCATCAGTATTCCGAAAAAGCGGATGCTACAAGTGTAAAAGTGGCAGATAAGCGCGCTAACACCAAAACATTTTTTCTCAAAATTATATTTTTCGAACTGGTGACCACTATAACTCAAAAACCACAGTGTAGATTTCAATGAAATGTATACTGCTTTTGAAAAACATAAAAAACTAGTGCATGATCGAAGGATTCTCTTGTAATTTCGATTTTTCATAAACGATAAACTGTTTGTTTTTTCCGAAAGTCTGCAAATAAATTTCCGGAAGCCGCCATTTTGTTGATTAAAAAAATCTTCGATCAGGCACTAGATTATCTATTAATTAAACTAATTTTTTTGTCTGATTGATTTTAGATGAATCTGCAAGGATTTGTACTAATCACCATAAAAAGTTTCTGCTGGAACTAGATCAACACAACTTCCATAACTTCAACAATTATTAATTCTTTTATATTTTTACTTTTGGAAAATAAAATGTTTTACTGACAGAAAAATTATTCATAAATACCATTTTTTCATGTTTCTGAATCTAAACGATTCCTCGACAAAATTCATAAAATCTCTTCAACTTTTGCAACATGATGAAAAGAAGAAGATTCGAAAATTTTAGGTTAACTAATTGTCACTGATAGTTGAAAACAAAAATATTCTGACATCCGCCTACATTTAAATTTAGTCATTTGAAAAACAATGTCTCATTTACAAAGCGGAAAAGTTGATATATCCTTGATTCAAACAGCAGCTAGGACAAGCTTGATTAATCTCATAGAACAATGTCCTGGTAAAAAAGCTATCGTGTGGGATAACAGTTTAGCAGGACCTGTAGGGCTTATAGCTCAATATTCAATCCTTAGAGAACATGGTGTTATTAAAATGTTTCCTTTGCGTAATATACCTCTCCCAGAAACTGATGTTGATCATGTTATTTTTATTTCTAGACCTAAGCTCCATTTAATGGATTATATAGGTAAGTAGTCTTTAGAAATAAAAATACCCAATCCAAATGCCTTAAATTATAATTCAAAATCAATTTTTAGAAAAAGTTTTTTTTTCAATTTGGAAACAAATATTCATCTCTGGTTCTATATTTACAGAATGGTAAGATTTTCATGAATTTTCCTAGCTTTCCAGTTATTTTTTAGCTCATAACGTACATGCTGCTAGTAAATTGAAAACTGATAGTAAGAAACAGTTTCATTTGATATTTGTACCGAAGAAAAGTTTACTTTGTATGGAAAGGCTGAAACACAAAGGAGTTTTTGGTAGTGTAATGGTTATTGATGAATTTAAATGTCGACTGTTTCCATTTGAATCAGATTTGGTGTCGATGGAAATATCAGAAGTTTTTAGGTAATAAACACTTTTTGTATTGTAATATTATTTATTCATTTGTTTTTAGAGAGTATACAATAGAAAATGACCCAACTTACTTATATCAAACCGCCCAAGTTATTATTTACCTTCAAAAATTGTATGGTACCATTCCTAAAGTTTGGGGCAAAGGTCATGCAGCAAAACAAGTTTGGGATCTTGTAGTTAGACTACAGAAAGAAAAGAACAATAGTGAAGATATGAAGAACCAACAACAATCTTGTATTGATCAGATTATTTTAATTGATAGATCTGTTGATTTAATCACACCACTAGCTACTCAGCTAACATACGAAGGTATTATTTATTCACTTTCGAATATTATATCTTTATCTATTTCTATTTTCCAATATACAGGACTAATTGATGAAATTTTTGGCTTAAATAATGCTACTGCTAATTTTCCAATTAGCAATTTCTTAAGCAGTGAAGAAAGAACAACAGAATCTTTAGCAGAAGATAAAAAAGTTATCATTTTAGATTCTGCTGATAAACTTTATGCAGATATCAGAGACAAAAATTTCAATGCAGTAAGTATTTTCACTTATTTAAACTTGTAAAAGTTGACACAATGATAGTTTGAAGTAAGTTGATAAAAAGTCTCAATGGGCCCGAAATCTCTAAGCCCCCCACAATGACAAAACTATCCCTAAAGACTCCATGCGTACCATAAGAGAAGGAATTTCTGCCACTATTTCTGAAACTAGGCATAATGATATTTCAAAGCAAGCTTTAAAAGTCTCAATGGGCTCAAAATCCCAAAACCCTTCAATCTGATCAAAACTATCCAAGAAGTGTCCAAAGATACCCTGGAAAGAGGGAATTCGTTTTGGCCAATTGTTCTAAAACTTAGCAAGATAATAGTTTGAAGCAAGCTGATTAAAAGTTGTCTCAATGGGCACAAACCCTAAACCCCCCTAACCCTGTCACAACTACACATGAACTGTCAGAAGGTACCCTTAGAGGAGGGAATTGGTTTTGGCCAATTGTTCTAAAACTTGGCATATTGGTAGTTCAAAGCAAGCTGATGAAAAGTCTTCATCCAAGGTACTCTTGGAGGAAGGGAATTGGTTTTGGCCAATTGTTCTGAAACTTGGACCAATAATAGAGCAAGATGCAATTCGAGATTTTCCTCATCTCACATTATAAATCTTACAGAGAACCTTACAGTTGGTGTCTACCAATTGAGATTGAGAAATGAAGAAGACAGTTTTCAATTTGATGAACTACCTGAACCTTGATATGAATCAGTTTCTAATCAAGATTTTCAAGGAGGCCTAAACATGTCGAAGATGAAAGAGTTTAGAGTTATTACTGTACATGAAAAGCAGGAGAAAGAAGTTGTGCTAACAATACTTCATAATTACATAGAATACACACGAATGCTTGAGGAAGGTTAGCATTGAATTAAAGGCCGGGACTGTTCAACCTTGCCTTAAGTGGCCGGGACTATTTAATCTTGCCTCAGTTGACTGGACTGTGACTCCTTACCTCAAGTGGCCGGGAATATTTCATCTTGTCTTAATTTACTGATGAATCTTTATGCAACTTACTTACCCCATTAACGACCCAGTGGATTTTTAATCAGTTTGCTCCAAACTATCATTGTTCCATGTTGCAGAACAATATTTATTTGGATAATCGTGTCCAGGGGTAGCTTTAGTTTCTTTAGATTTAATTATTAATTTAATTCATAAGGTGTTACCAGTTTTTCCACCTTTTTCATTCACTTTTAACGTCATAGTTAAAAAACTGATGGCGTCCAATTTAATATTAATTGTTCACCCTATCTGAGTACAAGTGATTTATGTACTTCAAATGAGGCCGAATGCCGCTTCCTGTTGGAAATACTGCGTAATTCACAGTTTCTTGAATAAAATTTGTTTACATATCGTTTAATTTCAAAGGTTGGAGCTTACCTTTCAAAACAAGCTAAATCAATTGGTGCTCAGCTAGAAAATACCCAAGAAAAATCTGTTCAAGAGATGAAGCTCTATGTTCAACGACTTCCTCAACTACTTGGGAAAAAGAAGCAGTTAGCTATTCATACAGCTATTGCGGAATGCATTAAAGAAGTTACTGACAGTTACGATTTTTTGGATACTTTGCAGGTATTCAATATACAGAAAATATTTATTATAATATTATAACAGATGTTTATTTTTGTTTAAAAATTTACATAATTAAAATAGATTCTCTTTATGAAAAATGTGATGCAATGTGGTATTTTTCTTGTGACTATATTTCCAGATGATCCGATATTACAATATATATTTTCAGGCAGAACAAGAATTTTTAAATTGTATAGAAGTAGATAAACCGAGTCCCTATATTGAAGAAATGATATCACAGAGTAAACCGTTAGTAAAAGTTTTGAGATTAATGTGTTTGCAGTGTATCGCCAGTTCCGGTTTAAAACCCAAAATTTTGGAAAATTATAAGAGAGATTTAGTTCAAGTGAGTTTGTTTCTATTCAATAGTTTATCAATTTAATTTTATTATATTGTAGTATTTCCCATTAATCAAGAATCATCAGTTGATTCCAGCATTATTACCACTTCTACTCATTATATACAATACTAATTAATTAATTCTGAATTTTCAAATAAATATAATTATTATATTGTTTAAGGTTTATGGTCTTGAAGCTCTACTTGCTATCTCAAAATTGGAAAAAGTTGGACTTCTAAAGGTGCAGTCGAGCACAAGACAGTACACGGTATTAAGAAAAGCCTTACATTTAACAATGGAAAATACTTCGGAAATAAATCCTACAGATATTAGTTATGTACATAGTATTTATGCTCCGTTAAGTATCAGGTTAGCTGAATACGTTACAAAAACTGGAGGATTGAAGCAATTACAAGATGTACTCGGTCTTTTACCAGGTATTAATGTTTCCAAGTAATACTGCTAATTATTACCACTACACCAACATAATTATACTGTCAGACCGGGATTTTTATATGCAGAGACGTAAACTAACTAAAACTTACCTAATTTGTTGTACATATAGGGTTACTCACCCAATTCACCTTACTTACAGGATTTTTATAAATACCTAAATGCCCAAAAGCCAAAATACAACTCATTAACTATTGATACAACAATACACAAATTATTTTGTAAAAATATTTGTGTCCTGGTAGTCGGTCATATATTTCCCGTACTGTTAAAAAATTTTATGAACATAACCTAAAAATTCTTTATATAGGAATTTGTAGGTCAGTAAATTCTTGATTAAGATAAAATTTCTGGAACCGTTGGTAATATTCATACTGAATCCTCTGTTTCGAGTTTACCTTGTCTCTGAAGAGAAAGTAGTAAATAACTTAGATATATTAAAAGTCAAAACCAATTTATTAATCATTATCTTTGTATAAGGAATCATTGAACTTGCTAAGAGGTGCCTAGTGGATAATACATGCTCTACTCTAGTTGCACACACTAAACTTAATCAATGTCTTTTGAAACTATAAGATCAGGGTGAGGGTAGACGTAAAGTCAAGAGTATGTAACCAGTCTTAGTTCGATCGTTAGAAATATACATCGGTAAACAAATTATAAACTAAATACAATACTTATCATTTAACAAATCGGTCCTTCGAATACAAGCAACAGTTCTTACATTTTTCCTTCAAAATAATCAATAAATCCCTCTGAGAACGTTAAGGCAGCGTTTTTGGCGAGTATTGAATCCTCCCAATCTCCTAAGCCATGCTCAACTCATGAGATTATTTAACTGGATACTCTTCACAGAGTAATTTATTCTGGTTGTTTGTAAAGGTCAGTGATATGGATTGTTCATAATACAAACATTTCTTTTAGGTCCCACTGTAGATGAAACAACTTCTGTAAATACAATACCAAATACTGATTCACCAATGACAGTTTTGGTATTTTTTATAGGTGGATGTACATTTGCCGAGGTAAGTTATGACTGATTAAATTGTGATTTGATCAAAATCAAATGTCTTCTTTTAGATATCTGCTTTAAGATTTCTGTCTCAGCAAGAAGATTCAAATGTCGAGTTTGTGATTGCTACCACTAAACTTATAAACGGCACTTCATTTATAAATTCTATAATAGAAAATTAAATTACACCAAATAATTTGAGCGGTGTTTTCATAACATTATACGCGGCGTAGAACGTAATGCAAACCATCGCAACGCAACATTAAATGCGCTGCGTCAAATGTTCTCAAAGATTGTCAGTTTTGTGACGACCGTCGCCGAGTTTTACACCCTTCTACAGCTTTTGCTTTATTATTATTACAAGATGAAATGTAGTACTACAATGTAGCTACTTAAATAATTTGAAAATAGAAACAGCGAAGGAGTCTTTAAATCTCATCGACGACGAAGAGAAATTTGTAGCTCATTTTAGAGTTATGAGGCAGCAATTCTCGTTTCATCTAGATCTTGTGAAAGAAGATTTAAATGTAACATGTATTCGTATGCGATATCCTATTTTGCCAGCTGAAGAACTTTCCATAATATTGAGATAAATACTCTTTATTACAATATTTATAATTTTGTCTATTATTTATAATGTGCATATGTTTAGTCTACATCTATCAGGAAAAGATGTCGATTGATCTTCAGGCAATATATATTACTCAATAGGTTCCTATTGGATCGAGGTGCATTTTTGGAAAAGACATGGGTATATTGGAAACAGAGGAGAGGATAGGAGAGGAGAGCTAAGTCTGCTGCAACTTTCATTATACATAAACATGTTGCATCTTTTTGATATCTGATTTCATTTGATTTTCATTAGACAAGTACTCAGATTTTAAGATCTTATTAGGTTCTACGTCACGTAAAATGTGCATTGCTGGAAAAACATTGTTATACTACTCTGTGATATTTTATGCATATTCTCTAATAATCAACATTCATTTTGTATATTATTTGCATTAAATATATTATTGAACAAGTAATAGTTTCTTATTTCTATTAGGCAATCATAGGTTCTATTCAACTAGGATCTATAATTCTGATATTAAAATGATTGGCAAATTTTATATTCAGCCAAATAAAATCAACATTCTACAGATAAAGGAACATACATTATTCAAGATTTACATTAAAGAAGTTGTTTGAGATAAGAAAATTAAACTTTTAAAATCAACATTACGTAAGTGATGAAAAAATGTAAAAAATTCAACATTTTAAATTTAAAATCTCATATAATCATTATTTGGTTATGACTATCAAAATGGATTTAAAAACTTGCAAACAAGCTAAAAAACATTGTAATTGATATTATTACTTTATTATTTAACAATTATAATCCAACTAGTACCAAATTATCACATTTCAATTTCATTCTTTCCTCAAAGTAATCTATTTCTGGTTTTTTATCTTGTAGTCTGACAATGCAGCCTTGATAGCATCTTCTGCCAACATGGAACAATGTAATTTAACCGGAGGTAATGATAGCTCTTTTGCTATTTCCGTATTTTTGAGTTTGAGGCATTGATCCACAGTTTTACCTTTTACCCATTCAGTGGTAAATGAACTGCTGGCAATAGCTGAACCACATCCAAATGTTTTAAATTTCGCATCGACTATTTTTCCATTTTCGTCCACTTTAATTTGCAATTTCATAACATCACCACAAGCTGGGGCTCCTACAAGTCCAGTACCAACGCTTTTATCATTTTTATCTAATGATCCAACATTTCTTGGATTCTCGTAATGTTCGATCACATTTTTGTGATATCCCGCTGACGATAGTCTTGCGGGTACACTAAAACTGCGTATAATTTTTGATGTAACGTGTAAAGCCATTTTGAAACAAAATAATAACTATTTATATTACGAAACGCATTAACAAGTAGTACTTTTCCCAAAAAATTTACAATCAATACAACAAACGTCAAAGTTGTCAAATGTCATAATAATTCAAATTGTTAAAGATGCGATTTGATAATTTTATATGACCTGTGACTGTAGGAATATTACATATTGTATTTAAAAAAATATAATAATATAAATCATGCACACACAAATGCTTCAATTGTTCATAGCTTTGTATGTTTTTATTAAATTATCTATCAACCTAGTGCACTTCATTAAGCACTCACGACCACGATATTTCCAGTTCCACTTAGTCCAGAGCGTTATAATCGTAAATGGAATGGCTTACGAGTCATTTTGAGCGATGAGATAAATATTAACTAATGACGAAACGAAAGATTTAAGAGATTATGTTATGATTTGTAAGTTATTGAATTTTTTAGTCCAGTGCTTTAACTGATTTACATTAAAGTAAAATATTTGGTGGAGCTGCACAAGAATGATTCAAAAGTACTTATAATATTCCATATCGCAACAAATAATGAAATATATTCTCATGGTTGCAATTTGCGTTACTTGAGTTTTGAAAATTCCATTAATTTTTCAACGCTCACTTCGACCCACCTCTTGACAAGGGTCGTCGTGAACGTTAGTCATGACGTCATGCCTGAGCACACTGTTTACACTGCCATCACACCAGCTCTCACAATAACACTGTCGGACGCACATTTTGATAACCAAGTTATCGTCTTCAGAGGTTTGCTCTTGGTAGCTGCACTGGAACTATGACAGTGCAGGCCAGTGTATAGAATTAGTTCGATCGGATATAAAGAACGATATAGTGCAGAGAGCAATAGAGCATTTGTTGATTGTTGTATTTGAGGTTATTTGATGTGATTCAGGCCTTGTAGTATTAACAATAATTGAAAACGATTTAGTAGTTTTTAATATTTTACATTCGTCTAATGGCGAAGATGTAGTGCTACAGTTTCCAGAAATGTTATTTGAGGATAATAATGGTGAGAAAAAATATATAAACGTAGAGTAGTTGATAAAATAAAAATATATATTGAAACCTTACTTTTTGCACTATATTGATTACACTTCTTGCACGCTCAACTGACTCTAGACCCAGTGCAAGCAGTACAGTGGACTGGGTGAACTAGTTCTCTTCTACTAAGCGACACTAGTACTGGTTCTGCTGTAAAGAACGCTTTAGTGTACACTCCCTGAACTAGTTCTGCCGGTGCAGCTATCAAGAACAAACCTCAGATTTACCGTCAGTCTCCGAAGACGATAACTTGGTGCAAACCCGTTTTCGTTATATCTCACGAACTATTCATCGTATAAAAAATTTGTAGACATAATTTGTGGCAAATCGATTTGTCTACAATTATGTTTATATGACTTTATTTACCTCAAATAATCTTTTAGATCGTATTTTGAGAATAAATTTCACCTATAATTTTTTTAGATTTGATTAATTTTTGTGTTGTTTGTTTTAACTTTATATATTTTTTTCAACATCTTGTCCATTTTCATTAAAAAATAGAATCATAACTGGCAGATTATCAATTATCCCTAAACGGGCACTTGGACCTTTTCTATCTGCTTAGTTTTCGTAAATGTATACTCCTCTCAGAAATTATTATGAAAACAACAAATCGTAGGTTGCATGGTAAAAACGAGTGTCAAGATTAAAAGATTGTTCTGCAGTAATTTTTTTGTAAAATCAAATGAAAACAAATGTAGAGCGAAAAAACAAATGTTAAACAAAATTTTTTGCCCTTTTTAATGCATAACTTTTTAAATTTGCGACTTACGACAAAATGTAATATAAACATTTTTGTAGGCAAAGCGTTTTGCCACAAATTATTTACTCACACATTTTTCATACGATTAATAGTTCGCGAGATATAACGAAAAAGGTATTTGCACCCCCACAAACTTGGAGTTACGCTTAAGACTTAAGACATTTTTTGAGAACAAGGTAGGATGAAAAATTCGCAAAATTTGTTAAATAATTCAATTATCGTATTTAAAGAGCCACTTAATTGGGTAAATTTTAGAAAATTTTTTAAATACGTCATCTAGTATGAAATCTAAAATTCTAAAAATATTGTTTCTCTGAGCTACTTTTGTTATAATTTTTTGTTTCCTGAAGCTGTAATATAATCCATTCCTGAGTTATGGCAGACGTCCGTTCTTAGTTGCCCATCCGGTACAATACAAGAGATTTTCTAATTTTTTGACTTATAAGAACTGTACGTATTTCTTGCAAGTCCTAGAAAAAGTATAATGTACGAGATGTGTGAAAACTTTATTATTTTTTTGAAAATACTATTTTGTACTACACAAGAAAATCATAGGTTAGTGTATGGATCTTACATTTGTTTGTATATGTCGTTTTAATTCAACTCAGTTTATCTGCATATAAGAGACTAAATTAGTAGTAGTACTTAATCAGTCTATCATGTAGTTATCTAGGCTTAAAATATAAAAAAATATATATATAAAAGTTTAATTTAATGTACATAACTATTATAAAATCGTCAGTTAATAGTTTAGAAAGATTCCTTTTTATTTTGATAGCATCTACTTCATTTCTTTAATTTTCTTATTATTAACTTGCCATTGATTCGTTCGGAAAGTAATGCATTTTTTATCAAAAAACGTAATTATATCCTGAAAATATAATTTTTTTTTAATCTGGAAAGTATCACGTTTCAAATTTTACCTGAATATGAAAATTGCATCCCGACTGTTCTTTCAACATTGAATGAATTACTTCTAGTTGTATCGGTTCATACAGGACAATACTTTCAGCCAACATTGGATTGCAACTCAAAAAATTAAACCAAGCAATTTGTAAAGGAATACAGCAGGATGCTATTTTCTTTGAACATTTTCTTTCGAATATCAAATCACCATCATTTTCACTAAAACCAGTAGTTTTTTGTAGGAAAAACCTAGCACAAGTTCACGAGATTGGTAAGCTGTGACATTGGGTAAACACACTTCAAAACATAATCGTGGATATCAACGAAGGCCTTCTTAATTAGTCGTCCGCAATATGAGCACCACGTAGCATTGTCACGAAATATAAAATATAGCAACCTACACGATTTCCACTACAGATCTAAGTCTAGCCCTAAGTTGCTTTTGGGACTACAAAGATTTTCGATCAGAAGATCGAAAGTAATAAGATATATTAAATTAGATAAATTTGACCTGGAGTCATTTTACAATTGATCTAAATTAATATAAATTGTCATGATACCATTTACTAAACTGATACCGTTTACATGAAAAACTATCTATATAATAGCGTCGTCATTTTTGTTCTTCCTACAAAAACCATCTGTTCTATTCCTACTACATGAGTTATACAGGATTAGTAATAAATAATAGATCAAATTGAAGGGTATAATCAGAACACAAAAATATCGATAGTTATTAATAATAGATTAGATCAGATTTTGTAATGAGAATATGGCTAATATACATCCCCTGCCAACTGCAACATTTACATATATATTGTGGTATTCGATTTTAAATAGACATAATTAAACAACTCTAACTTTGAGATTTTCAAATTTCAATTTATGTCATTTGATAGATAAAAAAATGAAATAATTAGCAAAACATTGAATTGAATTTTATAATCTAATAAAACAGATGTTAAATACCGAAATGTGATACTCCTTTATTTACTATATGTATAGGGACAATCCCTATTAATTATTTGGGTAAATATGAGATTGAAATAAGTCACACATGATGTAACACATTATCAAAATATAATATCAAAGTCTCAAGAGGAACAAGCCTAAAAACAAAAAATAAAGTAACGTATTAAGTTCCTTTCAATACTTGCGATGTTATTGACATATGACAAATATCTTAATATTTACAAAATAGTTTCGTGATGATTTATCTTCATTTAAAGTCTCTTTTCATAGAAAAAAACAGAAAAATTTCTATTTATTTTAAACTGATTTTCGATCAAAACAGACCTAAATCATAAAAAAAACATATTAAAAGATGTAAGAAATGAAAAGTTGAAGAAAAGTATTCAAATTATGAGATGAATCAACATGTATATCAGAAATAATATTTTTCCTACGACCACTTATGAAAAGAATAGATTAGACACTCATTTTTACCTAAGAAAGTAGCTTATTTCACACATGTACTAAAAAAACATATGTATTGAATGCTTCTTTTTCTTATGTTATATATGGTCTCCAACGATAGAGGGAATACGCGAACATAATATGAATTTGGCTGGGTGCCGAAAGGCAGAAGACCAAATTCAAGATGACTGAAGAAGTAGACAATATGATTTGTGTACTTTATCTATACGGCAATAAGCACATATGTTAGGGATACCAGCTATAATGCAACATAACAAAATCCACTGCAATTTAGTAATCGTTACAATAACAATTTTACATTCAACTTTTATAACGTGTCAGAAAAAAGTAAAACAAAACCATTAATAATTTTTTAGTTCTTGTTAGGTATCTAATATGGTTACAAAAATTTATTGTTCTATTGATTCTTTTTCTGTTCTTTAGTTATAAAATATTTCATAATCATTTTTTTCGTTTTTGTCATCTCTACTGTTACAATATAAAAAATACTTTTCAACACATGAATGGTATTATTTAATTGACTTTCTTATTTAAAAAATACGTTTTATTGAAGAATTTTTTACGTGGTCGTAGGAAAGATAGTGTACACAACTCGTTGGAAAGTGTATTTCGCATTCGTTACGTTCCAGCTTGTTATATAATATACTATTTTTCTATTGCCACGCGCAAACTAAATACTTTATACACACTTTCGAGTGCGTACAACTTTACACACTAGTGCATAAAGAAACATGCTTTAAATAGTAAACGTAAAAAAACGTATTATTAAGGTCTCCATTGCATATCGGCTAGAATACGAAGCTCACATGCGAGAGGTTCCAGGTTCAAGTCGCGCTCATTCCACTTTTTATTTTTATACTTCTGTAGTAATATTCATATTCGTCGAAGAAAGACTAATTTACACACTAATTACATAAATAACTATTGTTATAGTGGAACTTCGTTTTTTACATTATGTAGGGTGTTTTTAAATTCATACGACAAAATTTGGAACGTGATTACTCGTATAAAATTAAGATGGGTCCTTCCTATAACAAAATTAGCTCAACCCAACCACCCCTTTCCAGGATATCACTCTAAAAAAGTGATCAGTAAAATTGAGTTTTTATTTTTAATTTCAGTAAAGCTATAAACTTGAAACTTTCTAATTTATGGTCATTATGAATCGTATTACGTTTTCCAACTTTACTGTTTTTCACTGAATTTATTAAAAAAAATTATGAATTTTGATGTTTGTATTTTTTTTCACTGCAGCTATTGGTTTTGGGAAAAAATGGAGTATACAGATTATTTTGAAATAAAACAAGGATTTTAAATTAAAATAAACATTTTGACAAAAAAATTTATACGAAATAAAGAAATGGTTACTAATTTCAACCCTGTATAATGTAACAGGAATATTGAAAAAATACCCGTTATTAGTCTTTTGAGGGTGCACGCAAATTACAGAATTTCAAGTTTCTAGCATTACTGAAATTTTAGGAAAAAAAATTAACAAAGACTCAATTGTAGTCACCACATTATAAGGGTGATATCTCAGAAAGAGTTTTAATTCATTTAAAGAGAATTTTTTTCCATTTTGTAAAGAATAAGATGATAATAGATGATATAAGATGAGAAGATTGTAACGGATACAAGAATTAGATAAAAGAACGCATCTCACCTTTCGATTATGGCAGTTCCAACAATTTTTATATTTTCTTTATTATTAATTTCAAATTCGTTGGTCAACTTTCTTTTTTTTATTGTCCTGTCTTCTCCTTCGTATGAAGTTGTTCCATTATCTAAGTTTACGTATGGATGCATTGAATCATAGATATGCCTCAGTAGTTGTATTCCCCTGCGTCTTTTCAAAGGTTTTATACCGAATTTATCTAATTCCGCTATGACATTTGGGGTATCCATTGTATCAAAATCAGGCATGGGAGTGACATCATTGGTTTTTATTATTATATTCTCATTGGGGGTGGAAATATTTTTAATGTTATTGTCCATCTTTTCTGGCGTAAAATCATTTGTGTGAGACTCAACTAATGTAGTAATGGTTGACCCTTTACTACTATCACTATTAGCTTCATTTTGATGGACTTGTTTTGGTTTGTATTTATTTGTTAGTTCTAAAACAGAAGATATTGTGATTCTCATTCATATTTCAGTAACTAAATTTTTGTTTTTAAAATCTTAATTTGTTTCATTGCCACAGTAAAAACAATAAATTTATCTATGATTCTCAGAAAAAATGCGCAAAATTATAATATTGGAATACAACATTACTTTTCAATTTTATTCCACAAAATTGTTAAATACCCTTCATATTTCCTCAATAATAGATTTTTGCAGTTTTATTTCAATTGATTCTATGTGGATCTATTGGCAACACTGTAATCCATTTTTTGTGTTCTTCAAACACTTGCAACCTGCTCAAATAGATAACAAACGGTCCCATCATAATTTTAATGTATGTACTTAAAAATCAGCTGGTTCATAAATCGAATAAGTTTTCAGAATTCCAAAGGAGATGAAATTGTTCAAAGTTCGAAATATCTAATACTAAATTTAGTTCAATTTGCGGTTTTAGAAAGGGCTAAAAGAAGCTCAAATCTCTTCTTGCAAGTTTTGTTTGTTAGTATTGATTTTTCTTCATCCAGATCACTCTTTATTAGCCTCCCATTATAAATTTTCTAGATCCACTACTAACAATAGTATAATGGTAACAGTTAATAGACAATTTATTAAGAAAATATACAGGGTGAATCAAAAGTAATGAACTAAATTGTTAACGAAATAGCTATTTTCAAAACTAATGTACCAAATTGTAACTACAAGCTTAGAGACAAAAATAATATTAACAGCAATGGTTCCGAGACTATTCCTTGGTAAGATGCAGGATGTAAAATTGGAAAAATGAAGTAGGTTTATGTTAACGAAATACCTATTTCCAAAACTAATGGACCGAACTGTAACTACAAGCTTAGAGGCAAAAATAATATTAACAACAATGGATCTAAGTTTGCTCCTTAGTGAGTTGCATGATATCAAATTAGAAAAATGAAGTAGGTTTTCCTGGTTAATGAAATAGCTATAGAATCGGATGAAAAGTCCATCTCAAAGGATAATGAAATCTCAATCTTCACCGATATCCCTGTAACAAATTATCGAACAGGAATTGGTGTGTTCTCAAAGGAACTGAACGTCCAAAAGTCATACAAACTAAAAACTGGAAGTAATATCCTTCAAGCGAAAATCTATGTAATAGAAAAGGCTACCAGACTGATAAGGAAAAATGGTGAATCAGATAGAATCACAACAATCTACTTAGACAGTCTTAAAAGAAATAGAATCAAAAACTACAAAATCAAAAGTGGTAATGAATTGTTTCGAGGGACTCTCCTGGATTTGTGACACTAAAGTCAGCCTCTGGGCTACCTGGAAACTATGAACAAGAAAAATAGACTTGCAAAAAGTAGGACAACGGAAGTTGATGCCAAAGAGAGTAAAAGTGCTGGAATTGTTAAAAAATACTATAGACATAGGAAGCATAGCCAAATATCAGGACATTTAATCAAAGATAAGTGATTGCTCGATATTTAGAGCGATTTGGCCAAAAATAAATTAAGCAAATACAAAAAAGATAATAAGATTCAAGAAACACTCAATACAGAAGACCATTGGAGTGATCCCTAGACATTGTACTGCTGGTACAAAACTACAGAAATGGGGAGTGACAACAGACAACTATTGCAAAGAGTGTAACGAAGAAGAGATCGATAGAGAAACTACGTCAAATAATGGGAAACGACAAAATAGCAGAATTAGAAATAGAAAATGAAATTTAAGCTGGGAGAGAAAATTTTTAAAAAAATAGTCTATAAAAGGGAAAAATATATCGGAGTCGTTAGCTATTGAACTGTTTCCCAAATCGTGGAAAATAAATGGTAATACAATAGGTTTCAGACCTCCGAGTGAATCACTATCGACGTTGCCCGTACTAACATAACCATGTCTGTTTCTTTGTGAGATGCAGGATGTTAAAATGGAAAAATAAAATTGGTTTTTGTTAATGAAATAGATATGGGATGAAATGACAAATCCATCATTAAAGCTAATGAAATCTCAGTCTTCACAGCCCGGTAACAAATTATTGAACAGGAGCTGGTGTGTTTTCAAGGGAACTGAACATGAACGTAGACACTATTAATAGGAAAGCAGATAGGCTTGAAAAAAATAGGACGAGAGCAGTTGATGCCGAAAGGAGTACCAGTGCTACTGGAATTGTTAAAATATGCTATCGACATAGGTTAATGAAATAGCTTTTTAAAAAATTATGGACCGAATTATAATTGTTTGATTTACCTCCTAGATTCTATTTAAACTGCATTGTTATTTACCTGCATGTATAGCATCCAGTTCTTCATTTTTATAATCTGTATCAGGATCATCGTTAACTGTATTATCAAAATTTGTTAAATCGAAAATGTTTTTTTTATGATTGGCACTTATTCTATTGGAGTAATTCAATTCTTCATCGCTTAATACAATTATACTTTCTATTGAACTTTGACTTAAAATATCAGGATTGTCTTCTGCCTTTTCTAAAATAATATTCAAAATAACTATATAATATCAAAGAATACATAAAATAATTTAAAAATTCTTGTTTTTTCATATAATTATTCAAAATCAGAAATTTTTTAAAGCAGTAACAAACGATTTATATTATTTAAGCAATTTCCATGGTATGGTAATATTATACTATAGCGGTCGCCTGGTTTTTTGGCTGTAAAACATCGAAAATCGAGAGTAAGATTGTCAAATTAGACGATTTTAATCATTAGTTTATGAAAACATATTCTTAACAAAGCATATGAATTTGAAACGTTCAAAAGATATGTTCACAATATCGCTAATATGTCACAACATAACCAAAATAGGAAAATATGTAAATTGATATGTTGTTATTCAAAATTTGGCTTTGTATAGCTAAAACCAACTAATTTTGATGATTTTAAAAGGGATAGAGATCGAGAAATATTTTTTTACTGTCATATACCTGCTAGAGCAGCATCATGTTCCTCATTTGGGCAAGTGTCATTTTGATAGGTATTTTCTAAATGGAATAGGGTTTTTTCATTATTGGCACTAACTTTATTTGAATAATTCAATTCTTCATCTTCAGATAAAACCATACTTTCTTGCGAACTAGCATTATTTTGACTTTGGCTGAGGACATCAAGATTATTTTGATCATCTCCATCATCTGAAATAAATAAACAATTTACGGTTCTGCCTTATCCTATTAGCGTTTCATTTATTTTCTTAACTATGAAGCATTTGGCAGGAAACAATGTCCGAAAACACAGGCGGTCGCAGGCCGCATCCAATTTTATCAATTAAGCAAAATTTTATAAATCCTCCTCCAATGGTACTAGTTGGTACAAGTACTTGGCGTAACATTTTAACGAAAAAATATATAGGTAGAGCATGGTCCCAAACAAATAAAAAATTTTAAAGTTCTTGTCGATAAGGATGTCAGAAATGTATTTTTTGTTTAGTTAGTTCAACACAACTTGTCAGATGAAACTGGAAAAAAATGTTCTATTGACGGGGAGTAACAAAATGTTTACAACAGAAAGAAAAGGCGATGACGCGCCATTATTTAAAGACTGATTGCAGTAATAACATTTTTAGCGAGTCAAAATTTGACATTCAGAGGAACTAGTGCGAAGTTTTATCGGTAATTTTTTTACGGCAGTGAAGATGTTGGTCAAATTTGATCCAGTTATTGCGAAACACATCAATGATGTCAGTAAATACAAGATATAAACCTATATGCCACACTACTTAGGGCGGCACTTTCAAAATGAAATATCAATATTTTAGCTGAATCTATTCGTAGTGAATAATGTCAAAAAAGCCAAAAATTATGCCATAATTCTCAACACTACATCAGATATTAGTCACACACAACAAATTATTGTAATTAGGTGCGTAACACTACTGTTTGTTAGGCAGATATTTTTCCAGTAACTAAAATACCACTGGTGATAAAACAGAAAAATTATATAAATATATTCTAAAACAACATCCAAATTATATCGATTAATACTTAAGATTAGTTGAATATTATTTATCTGAACATTCCTAGATAACAGTAGTTCTTTTGTACCGCAAATTCATTTTAAAACATTTTGCAGTTTATCATCTTGTGAAAGGCATAATACAGATAATTGCGTTTGAAAAGGATATAATTATAATTTATTTGCTACACAAATTAATTTTCAAACATTTTACAGTTTATTGTCCCTATTACTAACATAACAATAGTTCTTTTGCACCACAATGAGAGTTTTTAACATTTTGCAGTATATCGTCTTGTGTAAGACATAAAAGTAGTTCTTTTGCACCACAATTTAAGTTTCACAAATTTTACAGTTTATTTCTTTAGTAATGGATATAATAGTAGTTTATTTGCAACACAAATTAATTTTCAAACATTTTACAGTTTATTGTCCCTATCACTAACATAACAGTAGTTCTTTTGCACCACAATTTAAGTTTTACAAATTTTACAGTTTATTGTCCCTATGACTAACATAACAGTAGTTCTTTTGCACCAAAATTTGAGTTTCAAACATTTTACAGTTTATCGTCTTATGAAATACATAATAGTAGTTCTTTTGTACCACAATTAAGGTTTTACAAATTTTACAGTTAATTGCTTTTGCAATGGATATAGTAGTTTATTTGCACAAAAAATTCAAACACATTTCATTCAAAGATGAAAAACAACTAGCTGAAATATATAGTCAAAAATAATCTCATTCCCTATTTATCAAATTTTTATATGGCATTTTAATCTCTGTGGCTTCAAGTGAAAGTAAATAGAGTAAATTAAAAATTATTTATGAAATAATATGACACAAGAAAGGCTTGCAAATCTCTATTGGACCCAAATTCACTGAAAAAATTTATTTCCCGAAATTATTAAAGATTTAATTCTCAAAAAGTCAGGCAAGTTAGTTTATACTTAATTATTAGGTGTATATATTGTCTTTGTAGAAGAACTGATTTATATACTTTTCACTTTACAAGATTTATATTCAAGTTGTATTTTCTGAATGAATACTGTTCTTTTTTATATTAGAATATCTATTTTTATTTACAAAGTAGTATTTTTTTAGCATCTTGTTAAAAAAAAACTTTTGGTTTTCATATTTTCTTTGCATTTTTGTTCTTAGACAGGGGAGATGGACTCTGGTCATCATTAAGCGGACAGCTGATACCCTACAACTGGCCGCAAGTATTTGTTATAGTCAAAAATCTGGACATTTGCAGAACTTAAATCATTATCACAATCAGATTTTCATTATGTAATCTATGATAAATTATAGTAAACTAAGCCCTTTTGATAACAAACAGCAAATATTCAGCACTGTAATATAATATTTTAGGTATACATATTTTACATTAAACATATCTTAAAAGGTCTTCAAATGACTTTAAAAATACTATATTAAACTACAGTTCACCTACCTTGTGAATTCAGAAATTCCATAACATAATCAGTAACGTTCAATGACTTTGTAGAATTATATTCATAAGAAGCATTACCAGAATCTAAAGATGAATATTTGGTACCAAACGATTTTTTGGGGTTAATTTCAAGATTTCGTCCAGATAAGTCCATTTGATGTGACTTAATATTATTATTACGTTTTTCTGAGTTCTCTAGAAAATTAAAAAACGATTTTTCACAATAAACGATTTATCAGAAAATCACTAAAAAATTGGACAATATAAAATGGTGTCAGACATGATTATGTGGTACAAAAAGCAATGAAAATATTGCTGAAAGTATAAAATGGGGCATGAAAAGAAAACAAAACGCCACAAGATTGGCAAAGAGGAATATGAGATATGCTAGAAAAAAGGGTGGAAAAACAAATGGACCTAACCTTAAATAAAATATGAATATATAAACCAAAATATTATCACATGAGTTAAGACGGATAGGAACCTCAAGTCCTACTCTTTTTAGCATAATTATATATTAAGGAGTAAGCCAGACACACAAAAACATGTGGAAAAGTGAAACCTATAATAAGAAAATGTTTTTTTGCTAATAAATAAAACGAAAATGATATACTAGAGACAAATTTCAAATATCTTTGGGTAGTAATAGATAGTAATGGAAACCAAGAATAAAATATCACAGATTGCTAAAACCTGAATTAATTAACACAAATAGAAATTCGAGAAAAATGAAACTGGCAGTGTTCCATACATTGAAAGGATGATAACAGAATGAATAAAGAAATACGGTAGGCTAAGACAGTTACTAAAAGAGGACAAAACAGAGCAAAAGACATTTTGGGAGAACACAATAGCTAAATTTTTGAGAATTGGTCAAATAGTACTGAATACAAAGGAATGGCAAAGGCTAGAAGAAAATAAAATTTTCAACCCTATACCAAGAGGAAAATTAGTTAAATGACCGTGGAGAAGAGTTTGAAGAACAATAAAGAAATTACAATCACCTCTAGGGTTTTTGATATCATCATCAGAATTTTGAGTTAAATCTATAATTTCTTCAATTTCAGTGATATGTTCAAGGAGATTCTCTTCATTATGAAAGGAACTTTCATAATGTTCAATTCTATTATATTCCAAAGATTTTTCAGTTCTTGATGTATGCTCATTTTTATCTGACTTGCCATTTTTGGATTCTTTATTAAAATGTGGTAATTTGGAAATTTCTAAACCCTTGTTGGTATTTTCAGTTAATTGATTTACTGGTGATAATTTGTACATATCCAATTCATCTTCAGAAGAAAATAAATCTGGAGAGCTACATTGGTCAATTCTTTCTTCAGTAATCTTACTGCAAGAAGCAATGTTTTTTATAACACCGAATTGCTCTTTTTCTTCTACAAAAATATTTTCATTATCAACATTTTCTTGGTCAGTTTTCAGTTCTACTTTTGCAGTGGAATTGTTTAGCTCATCGAAGGTATCTGATATTACTGTTTCCTCTACTTCATATAATTCTTTCTGTAAATTTATTGTTTCATAAATTTTTGAATTTGTATACAAATCTACTTCTTTTGTTTCTTTATCTACACTTTGGTTAGTTATTGAATCAGTTATGTCATCAAATTCATGTATTATTGTTACTTCCACTTCATCTAATTCTTTTTGTAAATCTTCATGAATATTTGAATTTGTGCACAAATTTTTCTCTTCAGGTTCTATACTTTTCCTAGTCTCCAAATCAGTTATACCATCAAGCTCACATTTTGTTGCCCCTCCAACTTTATCTATTTTTCCTTTTTCTTTCTGTAAATCTATTTCTTCACATTTCTTTGTTCGTGTTGGTGACTCTTCCCTGCCAGGTATTTCACTCCAATTTTTCAATAGGCAACCAACTGCAGATTTTACATATGGAATTTGAAGTGAATGACAAACATAACTGTTTAATTCATTGAGATCACTAGCTTTCCAGCATTTCTTGTCATGAACGTATTCACTCAAAATTGAACTGTTCACATTTTCATCTATTTCTTTAATTTTGTCTAGCAGGGTTTCATTATTTTGATTTAAAATGATTGCTACTTTGGAGTTGATTAATTGTTTTCTTTCTTCCTCATTGCGAATGTATAGGACCGGTGTTATAAAACGAAATTTGGAGCTCTTAATTTTCCTTGCTTCCTAAAATAGGATAAAATTATATGTAAAACTATATTTTTCATATGATACAAAGAAACTAAAGAATTCATAGACATGAATAATTTAATTTTTCTCACTTACTTCTGAATAACCTCGTTCTGTTTGGAATTTTTGTCTGGAGGATTTGAAACCATATTTTTCCAGAAAGGTTGTAATTTTAGGGATCTGTTTTGGTGATAAAAATGAAGGTAAGTCCTGCTCTGGAGTTTCTTTATTGATTTCAGGATATTCTTCAGCATATGTAGATTTTGATAAAGCTAAAGCCATTTGTAAATGTTCAGGATTCACATCCAAATTATTAAAATTATCTTTAGTACGTTTTAAAATAAGATTAGGTATGGTCTGGTTTGATTTCTTTAAATTTGTTTTTCTCTTTTTTGATTGTACTTGTTTCATTACTTTTCGAATACTTTTAACCGGCGTTTTAAAATCATCATCACTGTCACTTTTTAGACTAATATGTTTTACTTTGCCTAAAAAATTTTTATATGGCGAATCGATTTCCTCAGATGATGAATTCTGTGTGGAAGTAGATGGGTGTGAGGTCTTAGATCTGTTAAAATAAAAAAGTATCTTTACTATCTAATATTTATTAGTATAGAAAGTCAATATATTTATTTCATTCTCAAAAGAATGCCATTTTATTACATATAAGTAAAAACTGAACAACTTACATGGTTTACAGATAATTTTTCAGTGACTTTCTATGTACTCTAGTTGATCAAAATACAACAAAAACTACAAAACTAACCTATTACTATCATTTTTAGAGACTAGGTGATGATCTAGTGATTTTGCTGAGCCATGATTGTTCTTCCGGGATTTCGGGGGCATGTTTTTCAATTTCTCTTTCTCTGGCTTTAGCTAAAAGTTCTTCAACGCCACCACCTTTAAGTGATGCTTGTATATGATCAATTTTTATTTTCAAACCATCTGGCATATCAAACTTTCCTTCGATAATAGAATGCTTCAATTTTTGAGATTGTGGCCAAAAACTGTGAATAAATAAATTGAGAATTGAAATGATTTTGATCTTTTCCTTCAAGCTTACCTATAAATATACCAGCTAACTGCCCCAAAAACTATTCCAGCAACAGCAAAATAGTTCCTTTGGCGATACAATGGAGTTCCTTTGGATTGCCTCGGTTTCCTGAATTTTTCATTGATTCTCCAATCAGCTTTATCTGCCATAACAAATGCTGGCAATTATTTAATATTTTTTAGACTTGACTTTATCACATAATATCTAAACCCAAATTTCAAATTACAACCTAACTTTTTCTTCAATTTTACAAATAAAACCATAGACACAATACAGGCTGAAGTAGTCAATTCATAACAACATAAATGAAATCAAATGGTAATTAATCATATCTACTTCATATACCAAAAATATTGATATTATGTAAAGCTAACCGCTTTATAGACATAATTTGAGTAACAAATTCCAAATCCATCGGATACATAAAACATAAATATAAACATAATATAACATAATCAATTAATATTTGCAAGTTAACTTGTAGTTATTCTGTGAGCTATCGACGTCTTCAACGTGTCATATTTGACTTTGACAATTACAGTAGTAAATTTCCTTTTCGATTTCGATTATTTAAGATAATCTACGAAAGCTGAGATTTTCTTATTATTGAAAGAAAAAGGTCAACAATCAATTTTTATTACGTTACAAACATTTTTGTCATACCTCTTTTGTAATCGGTTTTATTGATTAATGCTTACTATTTTATTTATTACAATCCAAATAGTTTGTTTAGAATGTCAAGCAAGGAGGATTTGGCTAATCAACAACCGGAAAATGTAAACTATAGTGGGCTTCGTAGAAGAAATTTTGTAATATCTGCTCAAGAAAAATTTGAACAGGGTATTATTTATTGGTTTTATCAAAATAATTGTTGATTTTTTGTATATTTACTTGCATGTATATGTTAGCCTAGATCCTTGCTTCGACCTAAATTCACCCATAACACACTTTTGTAGCGTCTCAACTTCTCAGAAGAAAAATACCGTATTCCGGCCATTTTTTAGCCCCTAAAAGACTGTGGCTAAAACGAGTTTCTACTCCAAATTGCGATGTCGTTATTACCTTTCCCACTGAAGCAAAAGATTCGTTATTACTATGGCTATTATCTAAATTGAAACAGTCTCCTGGATTAACTGTTCATGTACGACATCATACTTCAACACAGTCAAGTGCTTTTTATGTAACTGCTCCTTTTGTTGTGTAAGTTGATATATTTTTTAAACAATTATATTTTTAATTAAAATGATTTAAGAAACTATGCTTACTTAAAATGAAAGACTAGATTGTGAGTGAGAAAATCGAAACCAACTGACATAATTAATTTATAGGCTTCTTCGTGCTGCAGAGGAGTACCATTTACCAAAAGCCTTAAAAGAAGACAAAGGTGGTGGGCTAAAAGAATTTTTTGTTCAAGATTTTAGCTCATATGAGAATTCAGACAACGAAGATAATTTTTTTACCACAGAGGAAAGACAATGGCTAGTTTTGCATATTCTTGAAAGTATTCGTGCAAAATCAACAGATATAAATGTTATTCCTGAACTTTCTCTCATAGAGGGTCAGCCTATAAGTAAGTTATGTTTACAAATAATTCAATTTTAACAATATATTAACAACTCTTGTAATGGAACTTGTTTGGAATTATTATTGATTTTACAAATTTTAGTTGCTTGGTCACAATTGAACCCAATGTGTTATTCTTTTCATAACTTCAGCTCAAACTTTGTAATTTAACATGTTCTATTATATTTTCTTTTGCAAGTTATTTTTACTGCTTGTTGGAAGATGAATTTCTACCAAAAACCAAAAAAGCACTGCTGAGACAAACAGACCTATCAATTATAGCAGATTTTCAGTAGCTGATTCTTGGTAATTTGTTATTTTAAGAATTAAAATAGTTTTTACAAACGTATGAAGTTTTTGAAAGGGTATGATTGTGTGTTTCATATTTTTTAAATTTCACTGACTAACGATACCATGAAATGATTCATATTAAAATACATACATCAGGAAAAATTTTAATAGTTATTGTTCAAGACTTCACTCCCTTATGATGAAAATTGGTGATATAAAAACAGTAATGCTTGACTTAATGTCTTTTGTTGTCAGTTACCTTCAATTTCTTAGGTTTCTTCATACAGCTAGATATTCCTTGCTCTAATTATATTGCTTTTTGCCATTTAAGTAGAAAAAAATATAATTTTAAATCTAAAGAATTTCTTGTAACCTGTTTAATACATAACAATAATAAAACTTATTTGCAATAATTTTTACTGCATACACTTTTTTGTTTAAAAAAGACCTCCAAATATTGTATTAGAACTCGATTTCATGTTTAATTTGTACACAATTTTAGTTCCAAAATGCCTAACAGAAGGAATGATATCACAAGTATTCCCATTACATGATCCACCTGCTTTAGAGAAATTACAAAATGTTTGGGTTTGTGATGTATTCAACAAGCAACCTTTAGGTAAATATATATTTTTAATTAACACAAATGTTAAATTTTATCTTTTTCGATGGAATCCACAACAAAATTAATTCACTATCTGTTATTTTGCTAAAGTTTTCAACAAAAAAATCCTCAGGTTTTCAGAGATAAGAAAAAATTAAAGGCCAGGTCAGGGCCATCGGCCTGATGCAAATCAGGACAAATTTCTGTGGCTTGCTCTAAACTCTAAGGCTTATGTTTGTTATGACTATTTCGCTTTGCCTGTGGCTCTATTTACAAGAATTGAAAGAACCTCAGCTCTCTTTTACTGACTTAATTTTGTGACCGTTATATATTTTACTTGAAATAATATTGTATTTTGTAAATATTGAAAGAATTTAACCCACCCCCAAAGACTGTACTGCTTACTAACATGTTGATCATGAAAAGGTTGTATTGATGTTCACAAGTACATTATTGACACATTAGAATCACTAGTCATACCTTTAGCTCCTTTTGAAGGAGAAAACTTTTTTGCTGCATTGCAATCCTCGAATCACATCATAAGGGTCACCTAAAATTATTTTAAAGAGATCTGATCCCTGACCTCAATCTAATTGAGGCTGATAACTGCTGTTGGGTTTTCATTAAATATTTCCGGTATTTATGATATGAATCATTAACTCTTTTGTAGATGAAATTACTGAGTATTTTGGAGTGAAAATTGGAATGTATTTTGCTTGGTTAGGTCATTACACAACTGCTCTTAGTATACCTGCTATATTTGGTTTTGTATTTTGGGTAAGTTCCTAAACATATACATTGAAACAGTAGAACTTAACAAAGAAGGCTTGATTTCTATATTTAGTTGTGCTGTAATGGAAAACACCAAACATTAGAAGATGTGGGTTATGTGGTATTTTCCATATTCAATGTAGTATGGGTAACAACGTATTTACAAGCTTGGAAACGTTATTCTGCCGAATTGGCATTTAGATGGGGAACACTAGATCAACGGGACAATCTGTTGGCAGAACCCAGACCATTATTCAGAGTAAGTACAAGTCAATATACAAAATGTCATCTACAATATAATAATAGAACACTCAGTGCATGTTGAACTCAATTCTGCAACATAATATAAAATTGTGTGCAACAAAATTATTGCATTGACCATGTGAAATTTTCAAAACTGACTCAAAATATCTTCAAGTTTTATGATTTCAGTGGTCAATTTGCTTGATATGTTGGTTGAGGTAATGCCCAAGTTCTAAGTTGAAATGGCCCTAAACGTCCAATATAAAAAATCTTTGGGTCTGAGGAAAGGGCTGCTGCGTTAAAACACAGTAAGACTGTTGCTACAAGTTAAAGTGGCACTTCGATTTGGGTGCTTACTGTTTCCATAGCATCGGTACAGTTTTTGGATATTGTTAATAACCAGAAAAGACTTAATCAAGGCCGCCATAGAGTGACAACTAATAATAAAAATCCCACAGATATAATTACCAAATTAGTTAAAGTAGATTGCAAAGAAAGTTCTAAGATCACTAAAACTGCAAAGAACATCAACGTCAATAATGATAACTAATTACTTGGACAACCTACAGGGGCTGAGACAAGCAAAGACTCTCCTGAGAAACTATAACCAGAGAAAAACTGCTAAATGTATCAGTATAAGTACACCTGTAGAAGTTAGACCTTGCAGATAATGTAGCGAGCAGGTTCTGTTGCGTAGAGACCAAAACCTCTATCCACAAGTGTGAAACACTACGGAACTTCAGAGGACTATCTGGGAGAGCATGAAATAGAAGACATAGATTTCTGGAAGATACAGCCATCCCACATTATGAACATTCTAAGAGGAGTGGGATTAGCAGATCAGCTGTAAACATTGGCTCTCCAGTATCGCAGCAAGAAAGAGGGATCTAAACACATACAAGTTCAATGATGCAATATTTTATTTAGTTCAATTGTTAGAATAATAAACTATGATGGAGTAGGGATATGGTTGTGATTCAGGGAGGTTGTCTTACAGCTGTTTGATACATAACAGACATTTTAGAATCACATGTAGTACTACATTCATCATTTATACCATTTATAAACTGCCATACACCATACATGCTTTATGGAAAAATGAGTGATTTTCCATTAATAGTTTTGATATTGGATGAATTGATATGATCTGAAAATTCTTATGCTTTTTAGAAGGCTATGAAACTTGCACTTTATATATTGTGGTTTATTTATTTATTTATAACTGGCAATTTGGATATTATAAGATTATTCCTATGTTAAAATTGTTATTACAGATATTTGAAACTTAATTTTATTTTGAGAATAAATTAGAATACAAACTTATGTATCAGTTTGCTTGTTAAGTTGGTTTTGCCCCAGTAGTGCTTATTTAGATAAAACATGTCGATGTATTACAGCTGCCTCGACATGTTATTATTTGTTCACAGGGTCCATTAGAAATCAGTCCAGTAACGAAACGACTGGAACCTTATCATCCGCCTTGGAAGAGACATGTGTTTCGCTATTTTGTATCAGTACCGATTATAACTGTATGCTTGATTGCTGTATTTTGTATCATGATTGTTTCCTTACAAATACAGGTTAGTAACCTATAAACTGTAGATATAAATAAAAACCCCTGTATACATAATTCTTATTTATTATCACAGAAAGAAATCAAATAATTGAAAAGCTGAGATTATATTTTTTAACTAATAATTTCATCTTCATCTTTAATAGTTTATTTGTATTTTAAATTCTGTTATTTTCTAGGATTATTGGGATGGTTTCTTAAAGAACCATGGCTTGCCACATTGTTTGTGTTACTTACCAAAAATAATGCTTGCAGTTATTATTTCACTGATGGACGAAGCTTATTTTAAAATAGCTATTTGGTTAAACGACAAAGGTGAATAACAAACATTTATACCTTGCATGTTCCAAGATATGATCTTGTATTTTCCCAACATTTTCTGAGTTATTATAGTGAAGTGACTATTATCAAGAGACAATCAAAGAAAACTTATATTGATGACAAGCAAATTATAAGATAACGATTGATGTTTAGAGAAACTTTATAATTTTGTTTAGGACTTTTGTAAAAATTTTGGAATTCTATGTACCTGATGTGGTGCTTAAGGTAAACGCGATTAAAATTTTTCTAAGAAAAAGAGAAACAAAAATTCTTTTTATTACAGTCTTACAATCACTTGCACAACTTTTCATTCATCATAAATATAAATCAGTATAATTCACAAAATCATCAAGTATTTATATCACTCTTCGTGATTGAGTCAGCATATTTATGCCTATTCTCTATTCATGTGTGGTCCATCCGACCTGAACCCTTATCTGGTATCAGCTACAGAATAATCGAAAAAACATCAGAAAAGAAGATAGATAGGGATAAAATCAATTACAGGGACAACCTACAGGGCCTGAGACAAGCAAAGATTCTTCTTGGGTACAACTTTTTCGAGTTCGTCATAATATTGTGGCAGGAAAAGTTTGCAGTGAGGCACATTTTTTATATTATCAGCAGACGTGTGTAGACATTCTTTTAACATATAAATTATCTTGTATAATATTATATCTCATTCCAACTCTTTTTATTCAGCATTTTTGAGTTTTATATTTTTTTATTAGAAATAACGTTTTTAAAAACAATTTAATTCGATTTATTAAGTGAAACTAAAACGGTTGAAGTTAAGCATAAGAATGAAAATAATACAAAGTTAATAAATATATTTTGATTATATTACAGATTTGTAGGTTTCTCTTGATAACAGCGTAGACATAACTCTTGAATTACGTGTATTCGAGTTAAAACACTTTTTAAAAACAAATAACAAATTTATTAACCCAAAAAACAATAAAATATTAACTCAACAAAAGTTATAGAATCTAAGCTTTTCTCAAAATCTGCACCCAAAACTTGACTCCAAATCGAAACTAAATCTAAAATACAAGTATACATAATAAAATGAATGCTGAATTTACAAATGATTATTTTATAAAAGATTAATAATTTCAAGGTCTGCAACTCTTGTTTTTTTTAATTGTTTCACAATTCAAGAAAAACTTATTTCTATGACAAACTATTATACTCATCAATTTTCAAATGAACTCTTTTTTAAAAAAGTATATTTCTACTTTTGAAATTTAACTAAAGTGAGCTTGGAGTCCATATACATTCCTAAGTATTTTGTACTTTTGGGTTGCGGTGTTTGCATGTTTAGGAAAACTGGTGGACAGTTATGTTTTCTAAAGGCGTAGGTCACTCGGGCCAATTTTAATTCGTTTATGTTTATTCACCATTTCTATAAATATGTGATTAGACATAAATTTTCTTTTACCATATTTCGATTATCCACTTCACTATATGTATGAACATACTTTATATTCTCTTATTGTACAAATACTTTAGAATAGTTAGTTCGATGTACATAAGTAAATATTCTTAGTACATACATATTTTCCAAATTTTTTGTGAGCATTTCACATTTTTTTTTTGTTTTTAACATGCTGCTATTTAGAAAATTACCGTCTTGAGACAAAGTATGAAAACCATCTGATTGGAAAAGTTGCTCTGGTTCGTATTAATAGCGTTTGATAGATTTAATCATATTTTCATCGGTCTGTAAATCAAACTTACCAATAATTTACTTTATTTGTTCCTTCACATCTTACTGCACATGATAGCTAAGTAGAAATCTATGTTAATGTTCAATGAAAATAGTAACTTTAATAATGAATTTTTTTCTTTATAATCTATGTTGTTAATTAATTTTTCTGGGTTTCTACATTACCATCGAAAAGTCTGGAAACATTTAAAAATAATGCAATGGTCATCTTAATTAACTGAATGTTCTTCTATTGAACTGGTTTGGGAGGAATTGAATTGAAGGAAACAATATTAAGAGAAGAAGCTAAAATTTGTGCAGGATTTAGCAATCTGATGGCCCTAGGCCCCTTAAGTCGTTTGCTAAAAACCTCTATGAAAAAATTGTAATAGGCTTATATGTTAATAGCTTCACACTACTCCAAGATGCAATTTTATCGAAATTTTTGGAATTCACTTGGTTCTGAGCTTAACAAAATGCAATCTGAAAACACTTTTAACAATTTTCTGTATTAAACAGTGAGCAAACGTTCGTAGGACTGAACAAACCAATCCAGACCTTTATAATCTCAAACTCTATGGTGTGATAAGTTTCCAGGAGTGTTTGACATTCTTCAAATTCAATATAGACAATTTTTGTACCGTTGACGAAACGTGGATCCACCAAAACAAACAGCAGTAGGAACATTTGAGTTACTTGGGATGAATCAGCGCCAAAATAGATTTTTCAGGCATTAAAATGATGGCGAACTGTCTGTTTGATGCTCGTGGTATACTCCACAATGTGAAAATGAAAAATTATTTATTTTAATAATAGATTTTTTTGACATTTGAATAAATACCAAAATGATATTTGACACATGCAATCTACAGTATTCTTATTTAACACAAAAAAAATTATTCATTTAGTAATTTACATAAAATAGACTGAAAATTACTTAAAAAACTGGACCATTGAATATTATATTGAGAATTCTTCACAAAAATTAATTTATCACTGTTCACATTGTAGTTAAATTTTTTTTTCGGTTAATTTTTTATTATATATTTATTATTTGATTTTAGATTGCTGCTTTCTAATGTTTCTTCAGATTAATGTTTATAATGGAGGATATCTCAAACACTAACAACTAAACTAACTTACTACAAGGTGTGGTAAAAAATACAGTAAATTATTTGAATAAAAAGATAGGTAGTATGAAAAGTCAAGAATCAGAAACTACTTGTGGCATAGTACTTTGTACTCCTCATGATGAAATATCATAAAGTTAATCAATATCTATATTTTAGGAGAGACACTGCAAACATGATCTCACTGAAACGGCTATAGAAACATACCTTCAAACTGGAATGGGTTCAATCTTGCTTCTGCTTGTCGTAATACATTATATTTATAAATAGCCTTCTAAGCAGACCATTTCTCTTCAGCTCTGGATGTTTTTCTCTCTAAGGTCTTCAACTACTTCCCTCCACCGTTTTTTTGATCTACCTCTTTTCCTCTTGCCCTCTGGTATCTTCCATGCAATCGTTTTAAGAGTTTGTCTTAGTCCATTCGTTCTAATGAATCTAGCTGAGGGCATATTTACCGATTTATCTCCAATAAGTTATTTATTTTTTGTCGCCTCTACTGTCCTCTGAAATTTGATGTTTTTGTTTGAGAACCAAGGTACTCTATAAGATTTTGATCGTTTTCACGGTAAAAAATTGTTAAAGGTTATGGTTCCAACGACTAGGTCACCTAGCCATACTAACCTTCTTGTCTATATACGCGCTGATTGGTGACTCATTGAAAAGTCTGCAAATTTCATGGTTTGATCATCTCTCCCATCTTAACTCTGACTGCTTTCCTCCAAACATTCTTCTTAGTATTTTTCTTTCCCAGATTTACAATTTCTGTTTAGTTTTATTCGTTTGTCTCTTCATTGTTTTATAACTTCGAACTTTCTTGAATTCTATTAACGTCCCATCATGTTTATGTACTTTTAAATTGTTTTTTCTCTTGCTTCCACATTTCTTCTTCATTTCCACAAACTTTGTTTTGTCATTATTGAAGTGTGTAGGCCTGTATCTTCTGCTGCTGTTATTAGTTGAGGGGGGGTTGCCTTGTCTTGATCCTTGTGTTTTGAATGGTTCACTTTTCTTGTTATTAATTTTTACTTTATTGGTTGAGTCCTCTAATGTCATCTTAAGAAGTTGAATTAGTTTATTTTTTAATTTCTAATTCTCGTAATATTTGGATTAACTTTTTTCTGTTAACACTATCATAAGCTCTTTTGAAATCAACTACAACAACATTACTACAAAAATTAAATCACTGTATTTTTTCATCACATGGTATATCTTATGGTTCTCGTAGTAATTTTGAATTTTTTTATAATTTTAAATAAAAAATTTTAATGTTGAATATGAGTTTTGTTCAAAATAAACTATGGTATGAAAAAAATGGTAAATGCCAGCTTATAGTGTTGTGCATGAAATCGAGCTGAATTAATTTGTATTAAATTTCTACATTGCACAATTTAATAATCATTTAAGGGTAATAATGTTGTAATTATTAATTGTATATAGAAAATGATCGATGAAAATATTGGTAGTAATAAATTTTTAGTTATAGTATCAATAAAGATATTGTTTTTAGAAGCTTTATGCATAAATTAATTCTATAGATAAAATTAACTTGATTAGTTATTCCGAAAGTATTGTTATTTATAGAATTTGTTATTTTATGATACTTTTTAGATATATCAGTGCGATGGCGAAACTTTGGACATGTTTTAGTTTTGATCAACCAATATGCTATTTGGAACGACTTATTTGTATCCATTTTCTACCTCTACTGTAAATATAAATTCAAATATTTCACAGAATTCTATTATTCTTTTGCATATTGTTGTTGATATGTCTTATATAGTGCCGAAGTTACATACTCGTACTGAACACTGTGTCCCATTTTGGTTGAGGTAGTCCGGGAACGGTCAATGCTGCCGTGTGCAATCATAGGGTAGGGCAGTGGTATTCTTATGTATTTTGAGTTGAATCCAAATATGCCCAACGTTTTTGCCAAAAATTGTTTTGTTTAAATCACATTAATTTAAACAAATTATGAATAAATGGTTTTTTCGGTCCGGGCAATTTTTTTTATGCAATTATGGCCCATTTTTGGAAGATAAAGTTTCCCGTCATTTTTCCGTAGTCGAAAAATTGATGTTAATAACCAACAAAACATTTTTTAAAATTGAAAAATCCTACTTCTTTAAACCTTACTCTACAAATTGGTATACTTCGATATTAGTGCAGGTCCATTAATGTCCGGTTTAAAGAGCACGTAGCTCACTCAAATTATGAATGAACCGAAAAATCGAATATTGGCAGACAAAATAATGAAATAAATATGAATAAACTATAATTTATTTTAAAGACAAACTCACTCGTATAAATTTGGAAGAAAAAGCTGTTGAAAGTATTTAAAAGTCGATTTAAAGAAAGTTATTCCAAATTTTACGTCGGTTAAAAAAGTCTAATGGAAATAAGTGAAAATGAAATGACACCACTGACCTAAGGTTGTTTCTTTGTAAACACCACCCCATATGCATGAGAACCGCAAGGTGCTCTAACGGTGTAACTTTTTAGAGCTTTATTTTTATTTTCGCTTGCTCTTCTAATGCTTGTTCAATTATTAAGGAATGTTACACCAAACAGGGTTGTATTCAACCCTACAATTATGTTAATTGCTAATTTTATTGTCTATAGAAAACATAATAAAACGTTTCTATATGTTATAGTATAAGATAATATGAAATTTTATTGTATTAGATCCCTACAAAACCCTATTGTCTGATGTAATAATTTTATGGGGGAATTAAGATTATTTAATAATAGGTGCGTTGGAAAGTTCTTGGTTGAAAAATGGTTTTCTATCTTATACAGGATCTGAGAAATAATAACATCTCCAAAAGTGAACAGTTTTGTTTTCGCCTTGTATTTCAGGAATAAAAGTAGTTGGAATTATTCTGTTTGTGGCTTTAAAAGTGATAAAGGGTCTCGAAATTAGCATGACTATATCTTTAATAATAGCTGAGACACAGTGCAGTCTCAACCAAAATGGGATACAGTGTCTGTCCTCTATTTAAAAAAAAAATCAGAGCATTAAATATATATATTTTTTTCAGTTCCAGTTTGTCAATTCATTTTTATCGCTGTTTTATATTGCTTTTTATTTGCAAGATCAAGCAAGGCTTAAAGAGGTAAATAATATTATTTTAATCACTTCAACATATTTTTTATTAAAAAATGTTTGTTAATCCAAGTGTAGTTGAAATCAAATTACTACTTTTGTTAAGTTTATTTTATATAATTTTCAATTTGATTATGTATAATATATAACTTTAAGCAACACCCGCTGTATAGTCGCTATGGAATTTAATTAATCAGAACATCAATCAAGGCATCAAACATATAAATACAGTCCACTAATCAAATCAACTCAACCAACTTGTCATTAGCATCAAATAGTTTTTTTTTTAATTTCTGATGTCCTAAACTCACACTCCATTTTTTAAAGTAAACCCGAAGTAAAGTTTCTTTGGTTTTTTAGTGAAGCAACTAAACAACAGTACTCTCTTTATAACGATGGATTAGTAAAAGTTCACATCAGTTCTCGACTGCCAATCGTTCTTTGTGCATTTAGTGGTTACATTTGTTTTTTCGTGTGAGTTAAAACAACATGCTTCCAACAAAACGTAAAGTGCTTTCTGTTGAAGAAAAAGTGTCTTTGATTGGAGCAATAGAAAAAGGTGAGAAGCAGACTGATGTTGCTAGACGTACAGGACTTTCTCAATGCACTGTGGATACGAATTGGAAAGATAGGAAAAAGTGGCTTGACGCGGAGATTCAAGTGGGGAATAAAAAACAAATGCGTAACAATGTACGATGATGTAGTTCGGCTGTTTCATTAGCAGCTTATAAATAAACTTCTCAATATCTGGAGAACTGAGCATAAGTGACTTCAAAGCTTCTGATGGTTGGTTAAGCAAATGAAAGAAACATAAACTATGGGCAGATCAGTGGAGAAGCTTGTGATGTTGCTAGAAACGTTACACATGGCTGGTTGGAAGAATGTGATCTGATATGAAAGCCAGATACAAACTGACACCAAACGAAACTTTCAAATTCAAGTTGGAGAAGTGTATTTGAGGGAAATTATCATCACTGTCTTAGTGACTGCTAATTGACTGATACAATAAAAAGAAAACTTTTAATAATAGGCAAATCTAAGAATTTACGTTTCTTCAAAAGCATTGAGCATCTGCCTGTGAATAATCTAACAAAGAGCGTGTGGATGTCTTCTCAAATTGTCGAAAATAAGATTCTGGGCTTAAGAGAAAAAATGTTGATTCCGCTTTCTCACTAGCCAACATTTAAAACCAATTGACCGAAGTGTTTCAGGAGATCATGCGATGAGAACACGATAAGCCATACATTTAAGCATGTAGGATGGATGTAGGACCAAGCGATAAAAGAGGATGTCGATAATGTCTTTAGCAGTTTAGGCCGGGCAGTTGGAGCTTTCCAGTGTTCATGAACCTGAAAAGCTCAAGGGTTATGCTTATTATAATAAAGCAGTTGTTACTCCAGTTGAAGTTTCATATGAAGAAATCCTTAATGCTGTTGTGTAAATGAAGATGATTATAACAACTAAGAGAATTTTGATCCAAAATCAGTTCCAATTCAAGCTAAAATCCTCCAAATACTCTTCACCTACCGCGAAGATGATCCAGTGGGTATAGAGAATGTTTTCCGGTTGCAAGATAAAATAAGGCAAACTACTGAGTTGTACAGCATTTTCATAATCGTTTTTGTTTAAACTCTCTCTTTATAAAGATGAAATCGACAGGTCCCTTCAATATCGTTAAAAAAAATTTGACATCTGCATGTTTCCATTTTTAATCAAATCATGAAACTAATGTAATGAATATTTTTCAATTAATATACATTGTTTAATTTTAGCAATTAGCTGCCTTATTAATAGCTCGCCAGGTGATAGGCAATATAAAAGAGTCGGCTTTACCTTATTTATTAGAACACATGAGGTTGGCAAAATTAAGTTTTGACATGTGGGGTGCTCTAAGTCCTCTAAGTAGTAAATCTCCACCCGGTAGTAATACAGAAACTCCGGAAACTCAGAACAACGAAACAAAAGATGATAATTCCGATACGAATACTAAAAGAACTATGAGTCAAGCCGAGTTAGAAAGTACATTGTATAAAGTGAGTTAAATTTCAATCATACACATTCAAAATCTTATTCGATTTTTTTTCCAGTATGATGGAACATTTGCTGATCATTTAGAGATGACTATACAATTAGGATACGTCATTCTATTTTCTTCGGCATTTCCTCCTGCTGCTTTATGTGCAATGCTCAATAATCTCATAGAAATAAGAAGTGATGCCTTTAAATTGGCTTATGTATGCCAGAGACCGTTCGGGCAAAGAGTTCCTAATATCGGAACTTGGCAGGTAATCTGAAATAAAGATCGATAGGAATTAATATTTTTTGCTGCTAGCAAAACTTGCTAAAATGTAAAAAATTTCAAAATCATTCTATCTAAGTACTCCACCTAGTTCTGTAACAAGGGGCATAAAAATTCCACGCAACATAATCGTCTATGTCTAGATCAGTAAGGAGGATCCAAGAGACGGTAAGAAATCAGTTATCTAAGCTAGTACCATGAGCATGTAACTGATACAAACCAGGACCAATGTTTGTAAATTGAAGTCAAAAGTTAGTTACATCTACTTCGCTTCGCCAAGTTTTTATGTGGGACTATGAACAAGAAATAACAATTATATAATGAGGAAAATTCTTTTTAATACCTAGTATGATATAGCTAACCCCAGTATATCAAAAAGCAAGACTATAGTTTGCTGGATATCATTTAAAATGGGAAAATAAAATTTAATGGCAGAAGCCTGCCACGTTTAATCAAATTTGCGACCAATATGTTAATTACATTTAATGTGTTTATGTTCAGGACTATGTAATTGTTTTTGATAGATAAAATTCAGATAATTTGTCAACAAACGATGCTTTGCAACAGGTCAGATCACAAAATGCTTTAGAAATATGGGTAAAGTTAGAGAATACAATCGTTACACAAGAAGAATTTTTATGAAATAATAATTATAAACAGAAATTGATAAGAGCTTCTTAAGTTTAGATTTGAAAAAACAGTCTTGAAGGTAATACTGGTTGAAAGTGACGCAGATTATTTAATTGTTAGAACGGCAATAGAACTTTAAGTTCTGGTAGACCAATCGAAGTTGTATCTGAGGACACAGATATTGCTGTTCTGTTGATTCATCATTCATAATATGTTAAAATATTCGATTTAACCTATTTGGCAATAATCAACATGCCCCAGTATACAAAAGCATACAAACAATTGTATGACCAGCTAATTGTCCAGAGCTCAATCTGATTGATATAATTTTAACGTTGGAGTAAATTTGGTGTTTAGAAGATTATAACGGAATTTAAATAATTCTAAATGATTTATAATATGGGACGTAAATTATTAAAATGTTTTTTTATGGTAATATTGAAAGTATATAAAACTTTCAAATGTAATTTTTCTATTGTTTCATCACCAGGAGAAAAATTCGTTGATACTTTTGTGAAGTTCGAAATATATTATAAACTAGTGCTATTGTTGTTATCAAGAAAAAAATTTATGTAAATAAGAACGATGAATAAAATACCAACCTGTCAAATTCAATTCAAGATCACCTTATAAATTCCATATAATATCTTTAAAATATCTACTTGTCATGGATACAAGGTGAAAAAAATTTTGGTATGCAACATAAGCAGTGATGCCAATCGATTAAACTTTAAGAATTGTCCTTATTCTTAAAGTTGTCACATTCAGTGCAGCACTAATTTGAAATTGACGATCACCAGAATCTAATCTAATCATTTTAGTTTCTGGTGAAATTCTTTTTCTGGTTGCTTTCTTTTCTTGTTTTTTATTATCTCCCGTTATAGTATTATATAAATTTATACACTTACAATAATGGAAATCATAAAAATGCGTCTATACAACACCGCACCTACTTAACCAACACAACTACAATGTTTTAGATAAGTTATTTGGAAAATTAGCGCTGCACACAATTTTGGGGAATCCCTGGGTTGAAAGAAAAGAGCGCTAAACCGAAACAGCGTTGAACGGGGTCTCATCAAGTTGATGAAACGAACCGTAGAGGGCGACAATCTACTTTTCACTAGAATTCAAAAACTTATACATTTTGAAATTTATTTTTCTGCAGGCTCTAATTTCTAGTTTGCTTAAGGGAAAAAATTCCAATTAAAGAAGTTATTAATTTTCTCCCTAAATTTAGGGGGAAAATCTTCAAGTTGGCACCACCGAACAGAAGGTTTTAACAATAAGAGCAAATCCCAAAGTGCACTTTAGACTGGGAAAGTTTTAGGGATAGAGTTGAGTTTATCTAAAAGTTCTGTTACAGATAAACAAAGCAAATTCTTTCTAAATAACTTTGACACACATTGAAATTATTCTCGTTGGTTCATAGGTATTTTAAAGTTATGGATTATAGAAAATATATAGAGTTAAAAATTATTTTGAGTTATGACATAGACACAAATTAAATTTAACATACAAAAAAAGTTTAAATTGATATAAAAGAGTAAATAGGCTTTTTCAATGCTTTTTCCTCTGTATTCTCTACGATAGTGATCGAAACTTACGATTTTACTAGCGAGGGTATTTTAAAAATTATACAAATTATAATTCGACTGCATTTACAAGGATGAATCCGCTTTAAGTGATTTTTAGTATGAAACAGCTAATAAGCCCTTCAAGGGACCCGAACCCTTCTGTGGTATCAGCTACAGAACAATGGAAATGGCACTGGGAAAGAAGTAGATAGGAGTAAAACCAATTATTGGGACACCCTACAGGGGCCGAGACAGGCAAAGACTCTTTTGGGAAACTATAACCAGAGTAGATCTGCTGAATGTATCAACCTAAGTAAGAACAATATACGAATAGTAACCGGAGTTACATCGGGGCACTGTCGTCACTGACTTTTTAAAAGGAATGTGATTAACGGATCAGCTGTAAACACTGGGTTCTTCATTATCTTAGCAAGAAAGGGGGACACAATAGATCTTTTGGGTCGCAGTGTATACGAGACCTCAAATCCATATATACATGCTCTGATCATTTTGGAACTTTAGTGCACTATACTATAATATATGACAAAAATTACAGTTGTGTTGACATGCGCGGAGTTTATATGAAATTTTGTATGGTAAAAATCACATTTTGGTTGATTTGATTAATTTTTTCCTAATAATGCCCAAAATTTTTTTCGATTCGTTACATCTACAGCAATAGAGAAATTAAATGCAAAAAAACAGAGCTAGCTACATGCTTCCTGTGAGAAGATATCGCTGGTGGACAAAAAAATTTTACTCGTCTCGAACTAGTACTTTCAATTTGTTGCTGGAACGTAAAACTTTTTGTTCATTACTCGAACTTGATATTTTTGGAAGGCAATTTTAACATAGCACAAGTAATTACATTGAATTGAATTGCATTTTTAAATTATACTTATCAATTTTAGAACTGTATGGAACATATGAGCATCATGGCTGTATTGGTGAACTGTGCTCTCATTGGCCTTTCTGGTCAAGTACATCGAATGTTTTCAGATATGACAGCCACGCAAACTATACTTTTAATAGTTGCTTTAGAGGTGAGATATTTTATTGTGACTAATAAGAAATAAATAAATTTGAAAATTAAAATGTCAAGTTGACTGGACTTAACCCTTAAACTGGCAAGATATTAAACAATGATTTTTTTCTTGTTTTTTTGAACCATATGATCCAATAAGATATCATATATGATACCATTAAATTTAGATAGTAATTAGTTTTGATTGCTTTTGGTATATATTTTTGTTTAAATAATGGTAAAAAAAGGCCCATGGTCATTCAATCATATCAGTTAGATGAGAGCAACACCGCATCTGAGTTCAAAATATTTTTATTAAAAATAACAATTTATATATATAATAATACACAAAATAATATAAAAAATAGCAATAAATATAAATATTAAATTTTATAAATATTAATTTTGTTTGAAAAAAAGTCATTTTAACCTTTACCGTAAACGGGCAAAGTATCAAATATAATACGTTCACAAAATGCATTTTCTAAAACAGAAAATCACTTATCACGATTTTTCCTTTCCAAAATTGCATTCAATACAGTATTATGAATCTAAGACAATTTACTTCATTCCAAAAAACACTATATTGTTTGTACAATAACAAAAAACAACTTACATTTTTAAGATGAGTCACCATTTCATTGATGAGATATGAGCTATTGAAGGTGTGATTGAATTTGTGAATAAATGTTGTTATAACTTTCGTTGGACGTAAAACAGTGTGACCAACATATTGAAAATGAAATTCCCTTTGCCCTGAGAGAAAGAACCAGGTCCGAAAGTTTACAGCCGATTTTTAAAAAAATTATTGAACAGATATGTGATACCATGCCCGTTTAAGGGTTAAAAGGGTTCCCGCAGACAGCCGCTAAAAAATAACTGTGGATTCTTCAACAAAATCTATTTTAATATTATTTTTACAACCACGCCTTTTGTTGTTATCTTCTTATTTCATTTTATATCTTCGAATTCTCTTCAATTATATTGTCATAATATGTTGATAGAAATATATTTTTATTATCATTATACAGGCCAATATTAAAATTGTTTCTGTATTTTTGAGCTTTCAAGTCCCTATTAGAATCATGTCGGTACATTATGGTACTCCTTAAAGGTTTTGAGCTAAATGAGACAGGTAATGCTCAGGATAGTGATTAAGCTTCTCAGTTGCCTCCATAATATATAAACTACGTTTTGGCATCGCACCTAAATATAATCAGTCTTCTTCTAGGTTTTCAAGATTTAAACACTGCAACTTCTAGTGAAAATTCATGTTTTCGCAATTTCAACGCGAATCTTCCTTCCATACATTCACTTGGATAATTATTTGGAATAAATTCTACAATATGAAAATAATTTTAACAAAAATCAAAATTATTCCTTGTTGATATTCGCATATGTTTTTTTAATTTCTAGCATATTATGTTAGTTATAAGATTCATAATAACCTGTGCCATACCAGATATCCCAGGCTGGTTAGCAACGGAAATGGCTAAAATAGAATGGGCCAGAAGAGAAGCCAGTAGAATTTCAAATAGTACCCCTTCACCTGAAGAATTAACATCTAAACTTATAGGAAGGTAAGATCGTAGATAAATGTTTATGTGTTTACTTACAGGAATTTTAGACAGTTGTTATTTTGATGATCATTTAAGTGGTCGTTTAAAAAAAAATGAGTACCAAGCCGTTATTAATTATTCCCTTTCGAAGGGTATTGAATCTGCTCTCAAAAAATACGAAGATAATACTGAAACTAGAGACAAAAATGTGTTTTATCAAGACAACACGTCTGCTCACACTTTAGCACATATTATACTTTGTATTGGATACCGTGTAACGCATCCTCCTTGTCTGTCCTTCAAGTAATATTTTCTAACCTTGTAAATTCCAATTTTACAGATAAAGATGAATACTATTATTTGAAAGGGTGAGAAAAGTTAGGAAATCTCTGGAAAATTTGAACTGAAACGACATTCCGTTGAAAAATAAAAGTAAATTGTTATATTCAAAACAAATGGCTATTTTTATATATTAAGACAAAAACTTTGCGAACAACCCTTGTATATTTTGTCATTTTAGAACAGTAGACTTCTACTGGGTCTCAAATAATTATATCAACTACTTAAAGTGAATTCAATTGGAGATGTCCCGAAGTTTGATTAGCTCACAACTGTTTCATTTAATCAACGATCAGACACATTTTGAAACTTAGTTCGATTTTCTGGAACCGTTGGTGATATTTATATTGAAAATACTGTTTACTTCCACTACACCAACATCTACATTTGCGTAAGTTGGAATTTCTGGAACCGTTGGTGATATTCATACTGAACATACTGTTTACACTACCACTACACCACAATTACACTGTTTAGTTTACCTAGTCTCTGAAGACAATAACTTGGTTGTCGAAACAGGCGTCAAACAGTCTAGTTGTGAGTGTTGGTGTAGTGGTGATGTAAACAGAGTGTTCAGTACACTTTTTGAGGCTCATTTCGCTAACCAAGTCATTGTCTATAAACACCAAAAGTAAACAGTCAGACAGAGTAATTGTGAGTGTTGGTTAGATGTAGATGTATCGAACAATGTATTCACTATAAATTCTCTAACAAAAACAAATATTGAAGAAAATTAATTGAATAAACTTCAAGAATATATAAAAGACTGCGTTTATTTGTTATGACAAAATCATAAGCAAGAACAGATCGTTCTTGATCGATAAGATCGATAAGAAATCATTCTTGTTTGTCCCTGTATACAGTTATAGTCAATATCCTAATTATTCCGAAATTAGATTCCTTTAAAGAGGTTCGGTTTATTTGGTTACAATTCCATTAATTCTAATTTCTTTGAGTGTATATCTAACCGTTCATTTGAACCTTTTTGATGATAGCATAAATAAAAATTAAAACGATCCGATTAATTATTGTATAAATCTATTCACAAGGTCGTATCGTTTGGATTAAACCGTTTCAGTCAACCTGATTCGCAATTCTTTTTAGTGAGTGTTTTTAAATATTTTGTCTTTTTTAATAGTAAAAAACTATCTACTTGTTTTCACAAAATTTGTAATAGAAGATGAAAGAAAATGTATTATCATAACAATTTATTAAAAATAAATATCCATGAGAATATGAGAAGGTAAGAATGTTATGAACTATATCACTAGATTGTGAGAAATTGAGAAGCCTACATTAAGCAACACAATGTCCATGTAACCACATATATGGTTTGATTAAAAATAACCAATCTTTTTATTAATGGAATACTATGAGCATAGTAATGTGCTTTAAACAGAATAAATCATTTCTCTTCGAGGAAATATAGAATTATACAATGAGATTAATTCAATATTCAAGTTTGATAGTAACCGTCGAGGTCATTTCTAGCACTGTTTATTATAATAAAGGTACCACGTTATATCAGAAAAATCTGTATTTATGTTTAAGGTTTTCAGTATCTCCTAGTCACACAGTAACACAAACTCCAGATAACGTAAAGAAATCAATGGAGAAATTAAAGCAACACGATTTGGAACGTTCAAAGGAAACAAGCCCTGTACCTACACCGACGACACCAGGTACTTCCAACACTTCTAGTCATAAGAGCACCGGAGGTATCACGATAGATAGTATAGCTGAAATACCCCCGTTCAGGCCCAGAAAGTCAAAAGAATGGATACAAACACCAATGGAAGTAAGCAAAAAAGAATATTAATATGTATTTATTATTATTAAATATAATCAAAATGTTTCAGACTGATATGCATCATCTAACTATTGGTCCTGGTGGAGTAGAGTGGGTTCGAAGACTTAAGGAAGACTCCGAAGTTCATCGTAGCACTGATTGTATTGCTCCAAAAGTGAGTATATAATTATATTTCACATATACGAATGATTTTATTGCTATTAATTCATTTTCATATATAGGACGCATCAAGTTCAGACTCTGATTTACTGAAAACCAGTCCATTGTGGCCTCCAAGACCTAGAACCCCTCCCCAAATACCAGCAAGAGCAAGACCTTTGGTCCCTCAAGATCCCTCACTCAGTGATAGTGTAAAAAGTGTTTCCAGCCAAGAAACTGCAGATGAAGCAGCAGCCAAAGGTAAGTTTTATCATAAAAAAGTGATTCTACGAATAAACAATCAATACTAATGATATTCTCTTGTATTCATTTCAGCCGCTGCAGAAGAGCTGGCGGCAAAGAAAACACGAGTGAAACAGAGTCTAATGAAGAGGGCAAGATCTGTCGCTATATTTTCTTTGAAATTGAAAGAACGTCGTGCTAGGGAAGCTCAGGAAAAAGGCTTGAAACCTCCTGTAACTCCTACTGCCCCACTTCCACCACCGCAACAGGGAGGTGAACTGGCTTGTATACCTATTGAAAAGGTATTATACTTGTTGCTAAAAAAGGGTATAACATCTAAATTAGAAATGCATCTTGTGTTCTGTTGTACGAAATTATATTAATTAATTTTGTTTTTCTACTAAAATTACAAAATACAATTTTCAATGAATGTTCAGTAGCCACGCGACATTCGCTTCAGCTGATTCACTGTATATACCTTTTTATTTAATCCCATACTCTGAATATTGATTTTCCTTTTTACTATTATCAAAGCAAGAATTATTTATTGCTACAACATTGTTAGTGTTGCTGTCCAACATAATCCCAGCTAGAGGAGTATTTTCAAAATCTAGTCGCTAGGTAAAAGTGGCTTATGAGCACCGAGTTCGCCTCCACACGCCTAGAACGTTAATTTATCGGGACTCCTTTCTTTGGAGAAGTGCAAGCCTTTGGAATCAGCTACCAAGGCACGTCTCTCCCGAACACTACAACCTACAGAAATTCAAATCAATATGTGCTACATAAAAAAGATACCAAAAAGACTGCATCAACATGTGAACGTCCACGTAAGTCATCTGCTGTACCAGACAGGAATAAAAAGACTTAAATCTACCAAACCGTTTCAGTCAGAAGTTTAGTGCTGAGTGTATCTCAGACATAAAACATTCATTTAGGTTAGAATAAAATTGTCAATTGGTCAATTTTGACCAGATTTTAAGGTTGGTTAACAGTATTTTATATCAAAAAATATTAAATATTTTTAAAAAATATGTTCCAAGAGCTTTCATAAGTTAAACAATCCTTTTTCTATTTATTAATGTATTTTCTTTATTCGCAGCTTATCCAACTTGAGGACCTGAAACGTATTCAGAGACCTAGTAGTAATCAACCTGGAAGTTTGTAGCAAAATTCATTTAACTAACATCGATAAATGTGAAATAAGGTCTCATTGTCTGATGTCTTCATATTTTGTATAGGTGAAAACATGAGTCTGAGATATGTTCAAAAACTGTGTTTTTGTTCTATTTTAATTCCGGCTATTGTATAATTAAAAACGAATTATTGTTTTTTATAACTATAAATATCGGCATTTCGTAAATTGTTCAAACTAAAACTTATAATTTAGCTATCGTACATTCCCATATCATTAGGACTGATATGACATTGCCGAAAGTACTTCCAACAAAAAAAGCAAATATTTTATTAACTAGGATTTTTTAACTTTTTATATATTTATTGAAAGAAGATTGAGTCTTGTCCCTTTTCAACATATTTATTAAAAAAATGAAAGAAACTTCATAAGCACAAACTGATTAAGAGAGTTGCGCTTGTTTTCATCAATCATTATAAATATTTGTTCAGTCCTGTATCTTTTACTTCCAAAAGCTCTTCTATGTCACTAAGTTATTTTACAATATGTACCTAGACAGGTGAGGTGAGGCTTAACCCTGCTTAACAACAGACTAATTTCTCACATAATTTGAGTTTTGAATTTGAAAAAAAATTGAGAGTAAATATATCTTAAAAAACCTAAAAAGTGATAAGAAAAATTTGTTTAGAATCAATATGTAAGCTCATATACCACATTTCAAAATCAGTTTTCAATTATAATTATCAATTTTTTATTAAAAATAAAAAATTCACCGTTTGCTTATCACTAATTATTGATAATTAAATTAAAGTATGTTAAAAACCTCAAATTAAATTTGGGGTTCACTAATCCTTCTATATCTACACATTTTTAAAAACGTTTAAAGTTGCCTTTACTTGTTCTCTATCGACCTACGCGAGTTGTTCTGTTTTTTATCACTATCATAAGCTCCATACAAAACAACCATTTTTGTAAAGGCTGGGAAACTAGCAATCAGTAATAATCATATGATGTCTAATTTTTTTCCCAGCCAGCGGCGTGTTGGACTAGGAAACACTTACCTAGAACTATTTAACACATTACTTCGGGTTGGGTTCCCTAATTCACTCTTCGGGCTCGCTCCTTTCTTTTTCTTACTTACTATGTATTTTTGGTTCGCAAAACTCCTTGAATGTATTGAGAAACCAAATTCTTCTCTGTTCACTGTCCATCGTTCAAAGTAGAAAATCGCGTGCAAAGAGGCACTAGGCCTAATCCCTTTTGTTCATCATGTGCAAGTAGCGTGCAAAATATCCATCTCCTAACAGACATTCTGTAAGATAATACCCAACTTCTTGGCATCAATTGCTTCTTCCGCCATTCTCTTTGATATTGTTCCCAAGAATTTTTTCATTCTGCTATCGTGCAAGTTATGCAGAAATTAATAGAGGCATATTTAATGATGCTGAAGATTCTTTTAAAAAATTATGTATATTTTATCATAACTAATAAAAACAATTTGGCCCATAATTTATATTTTCACATAATGTAATTTGCATCAATGATATAAGTTTTCGCGTTTCTCCTCTTATTCATACTTCCATAGAATATTTACCCTCATATGTCAAACACAAAAGATTAAAATATATTTTAATCTTTTGGTTCACCTGTCAGGTACTTGTGCTGATTGAAAACGCCTATCAATTTTTTATAGAACTTCTCTTCGTAAAAAAATTTAAGGTTATAGGGGTTGATGACGTCCAATGCTGATGCGTTCCAGAACATGTTTACCGTACTTAACATGCTATGTCTTATGATTAAGAATATCTAGCCTTAAGACATACCGTTACTCGGAGGGTTCACTAACTCTAGGTCAAAAAGCTATAACCACATTTATCTTGCGCTTGTTTCACACTGAGTCAGATAAACTTTTTCCTCTAATTTTAAAATTGTATTTGAAAACAGTTTAGGTCTAATAAAGTAGCGTTTTCTAAACAAAAATTATGTTAAAAATTAGTCTTCAACCAAGCGGGACATTAAAAATTTAAAATTGAAATTGTATTTATAGACAGAACTGGATAGGTCGAGGTGGGCCAGCTAGGTGTCGGATCTTACTCCTCTTGATTTTTTTCTGTGGGGCATTTGTCTTTCTCTATTATTTTGCCACCTGATCTTAATTTAGTTACTTATAGCCTCAACTGGCTCTCATGTACTGTTAACTTATTCACTAGCATTTAAAAGAGCAAACTTTTTCAAAAAATAACATTGGTCTACAAAAAAATCAAGAAGAATTAGAGTTAAAAGAAACTGATTCTTTTTGAAAGTTGTTGGAAGCCGCATTCGCTGGGATTTTATGGGAATTGGGAATAGAGAAGGAGATTACATGAGAGTACTGAAGAATCTATTGTGGTAATTATACCAGTTGCACTTTGTTGGTTTTTACCATAATACTTCCGTTTCTATTTGTATCAAGTTCTTTTAATCAGTTTCTACATATAGGTTTTTATGCTGTTTTTATTAATTTTACCCTACTTTCTTCATTTTGCTTACCAAACATTTTATAACTTCAATATTTTGGCATTTTTCTTGATTTATAATCCTTTTCTTCTTCTTCTTCATTTACCATCATACCAAAAAACATCAATTATATATAATTCACTCTATAACCCTTAAATTTAATAATCAATCTTGTATACTCAATGAATAGCTAAAGCCACATTTTAAATTTTTTTCCTCAAATTTCTTATATGAATTTGTTGTTTACCGAATCATGAAGTCTCTGTTATTTTTTTGTAACTTTTAAAATATTAATGTCATATTCCAAACAATTCGATATCATTTTATATGTCTAATATTATGCAGATTGTTCCATTCACAATTTGAGACATCCGTGTAGTATCTCTACTCAAATTTGAAAACTTTTTGTTTATTAATGAAAAGAAAAAAAACAGGCTTCTATGAGGAAAAATAAATAATCGAAATGACAGGGATCGGTATTCCCCAGAAAATGGATCTAGAAAGCGCAACACCACAAGGGGTCTTTAGCCACTGTATATATATAGAGATATTCTAGACGAAAAAACTCTTAATGACCTAAAACCCGAAATAAAATCATCAAATATAATATTTTTTAGCATAATGACGATAAGCATTTTTATGAATATTTTTTCATCTAAAACTAATAATGGATTGATTTGAGTAGAGACACTGTATTATAATCTTATTTCTACAACAATATAATATTTTGAAATATTAAAAATGTAAAGTACATATAATCAATTAAACTGTAATTTTCTCCAAAAGTGTGTAAAGATAATATTTTCCAAGTACTAATGTTCTAGAAAGGAAAGTTTGAAATACAATGAATCCATAAAATGTTAAATGGAAAATGAGATCTTCAGTTGGCAACGCCATATTAATCTTTACAAACAACTTAAATTGAATAGTTCAATAACGACTGAAAAAGTCTTCCTGTAACATTAATAAAAGGAATGTGACCTTTCTAAGTTAATTAATATGTCTTAACAGAAGAATCAGTTGCCAGTGGACATCTACTCTTCAGAGTAAGCCAACATTGTTGTTATACAAATTGTCAATTTCTTTTTGGTTATCTATTTAAAGACAACCTCAAACTTACGTTTTACATTTTTTGGATAATTGTTGAAAAATAACATACTAAATCACGATCTACCACTATTTATTTATTTATTTGATGCTTCAATTAAATGCAATAGTCCCTCGCTAGTCCGGCAGATTAGTAAATTTTTGTAATGAACTCTGGCGGAAAAAATATCTTTTAGTTTTAAGAGAAGATTGGTATCGTGACTGATCGTCTTCATAAACAGCGATAATGTTGCTTACGGCTCCTCTTCCGCTACTGCTTCAATAGCATCTACAATTTCGTCATCCAAAGTTTCTCCTGAGCATCACCGGTGAGTATCTCTGAAACGACCTCGGTTGTTAACACTTCACACCACCGCTCAATTGAGTTTGTAGGCGTTCTTGCAAGTTTCATATCGGGCCATAACTTACCCCATTAGCAAACCAAGGTTTTTTCTAGTCTGTCCTATAACTTGGCGAAAGAAAAAACAACATATTTTAATTTGTTTCTTTGAGAATCGGGATAATGTTTTAATTGCTGTCTTTTGATAAAACTCGTTTTTTTATAATGCATCTTGATCGTTTGATTGATATTTTGGTCCATAGGTTGTGAAAGTCACCGCATCCACATTACAAATCAGTTTGTCGCGCAATTTCAAACCACTTCTTGAACTTATACAACCTTCTTAACTGACTAGAAAGTCTTCCTTCCTCATAATTTTTTTATAAAAAATAAGTTTTTTCTCTAAGAATTTCTCCCGAGGCTATCGTGTGTCTTCTTCTTTCCCGCAGGAACCACTCGTAGAGACAATTCTATACTTAAGATTTTTTTCAAACCGTCGTATTTTTTCACACGAATGACAGCGTTTTGTTTGTGGTTCGACATGTTGTTTCACAAACCGAAAATTAAACACACAAAAAACGGAAATAAAACTGCAACCATAGATATAGTAATTCTAGACCGTTGAATAGTTATACCAATTTCAGAAATAAACATCCTCTGGTCTAAGGTTTTGCTATTTTTGTTCCATTGTGCAGTGATTGGTGAAATGAGATAGAGGAGTATGGAAATAAAACGATGAAATGAGTACAATACAAGAAATTAAAAGGAACAATTGACAGAGATAGCTCGACCGTAACTTTCTTTGTATGTTATTCTAAAATCGGTACACAAATATTGAAAGCGCAATCGAGTATTACTTTGTCTATGACTACGTTTAGGGGAAGGGGGAAATAAGACTCAATTAAAGGACTTTTTGGAAACTATGATCGAATTAACAAGTTATGAAACTTCGGAAACTAACCCGGATTACATTCATCGTTGTTCAGAAACTGATAGGATCCTTTTCCCCTGGTAGACCGATGGGTAAATGCGATCAGCTGACGAGTTGTTTCTTTTGTCTATGGTTTTTGGAATATTAAAAAATATTTATCCTCCTTAAATGGCTGTCAACTATTAATTCTCATTAGCAGCGTCATTGATAGGTTACCGAGGTTTGCGTTTTTTATACTTTTCGCCGTTTCAGCAAAAAAATAGCTTACTGAATACACTGTTTAAAGTTTGAAGGTAAACTAAAACCTAACGACATGACTTACCTGTTTTATATTATATTTTTCCACCTATAAACCTCCCGCGAAAATTAATTCCAGCGGGAAAACCTCCTTGTTCTTGTAGATCATGTTTTAAATCTAAAATTTCCACAGAAACTTGAAGGTGACTTGAAAATGCAAAATATATACACGGATTACTGTAAGCCCCGGAGTAGCGCACGGCCTGATTAAAGAAGGACTACTATATATAGTATATATATATATATATATATATATATATATATATATATATATATATATATATATATATATATATATATATTCAAAAATAATTATAAAATTTAGTTGACTTATTATTTTAGTGATAGGGTTATTAATGTTGCTTAGACTGATATTTGAAAATAGTCGCACAGATTTGATTTAGTATTATAAGCAGCAGCAAACACTACTTTACAAAAATGTATACAATTACGAATACAAATTGTTGCAGTAATAAAATTTTTGAGATAATCCTAACAAAATCTATTTATTGTACAAAAGCCTTAATTATACAAAAAATGTACAAGTTTTGTTATATTGAAATTGGATTTGATTATCATTTTCTAGCAATATAAAAGTGTAATCAAAGAAAATATTGAACTGGTGTTTGTACGGTTCTATTCGAATAAAAAAAAGAACTCTCTTGAAGTAATAACAAATAGAGATCACCAGGGATGATCATACCCTTTCAAAACATTAACTAGTTGATAACAAGCATTCCAACCCTACAATTATACATTAAATCTCATAAATTAACATTTCACAGACTTATTTAACACCAGTATACAGTGACACTTTTGTATAGTGATAAAATTTGTTTTATAAGGCAGTTTTAAGGAATATGAAACATTGTTAGTTAAAAATAAATTTATGTTATCATACTCTCAATAGATATTTATATGTTAATCAGATTCCTCATCTATAGTAACACTGATATCACGAAAAGTATAAGAAGTTTATTGTTTCTTCGCCGAGGTCGCAATCTTAGTTGTTATCTGGCAATATATATTTTTCTATGACTTAGTCATCAGCCCTACCCGCATGTTTTTAGATGTCACCCTCCTTTTGCTGGAAGAGCACATCCAGCTTTCAGTTTGTACGATTTTTAAAAACACAGCGGCTTCTATTCCATTTTTAATTTCCTAACCATCTGTAAAGAATGAAATTTCTTTATTTTTTATAATGGGTTTTCATCCCATTAATTCATCTCTTGTAGGAATTTTTATTTATATTTTTCCCTTGAAGCTAGTTTTTGAAATTATACAGTTTGTGTTGTAATATAATATTCCCTTTATTCTTTTTGCTTCTGTTTTATAAATATTATTCAGAATTCTTTTACTCTAAATATTGTCCTCTCCAAACTTTTTTCACAAACATCGTATAAGGTATAGAAAGTGTTGATTCCTTTTTTTAATATCCCTTTCACATGAAAACACATCCCTTTTCCATGGAAACTAGTATTTAGCTTCCTTTGACAGGAAAAGTTTTTGTCCATTCAATTTTTAGGGCAGTGATTTTAAGTATCTCGTATTTTCTTGTGAATATAATTAGTTGTTTTTTAGGATCAATTCCAAAATAATATAATCAGATATACATTTGCTGTTTGCATTTTTAGAATTCAGAGTTGAGAATTAAAATAAGAATACCTTGAAAGAAACTGACACGATTTTTTTATTGTTTGGGAAATTTTACTAAACATTAGTTTTAAATATATTTTGTAAAGTAGTGACATTTTTACGAAATCAGAATTTTAGTACTAAATTATGAATTCGCATACATAGTGGTAGGTTAGAATTAGTGAAGCGCTACCATTAAAAAAATAGATCAGGTCTATTTACGCCATGAATAGTTATAGGATATTTTAAGTAAATTAATTTAATAGCAATAACTGTTTTTGTTCAAATTGAACTGTTGTTATTGAAAAGAATTTAGATTTAAGTGAAAACACAAATTTTGATAGTTGTATAAGGTTGTTTTAAATTATTTTTTATAATATTTGTAGTAGCAGTGTATTGTCGATGTCTTACTAGATTATAAGACTGCATTACCACAATATACAAAAGACCATTTCTCGTATGAATCGAATCGGTTACCTCTGATGACAAACGTAATATAACTCAAAATATTAGATGGGTCAAGCTTTCAAAATACTAGGAATTCATTATTGTTAACACCCATTAACACAGTTTTGTCATATACAACCCTCCAGACTTATTTTCATGCTTCATAGCTACTTAATTGACTTCAGTAAACATTATAAATCATTAATCATAACACAAAAAGGGTAGCGATGCTTCCTGGTGGAATGATCATCTGTCAAAATTAAGAACCGAAACACACAAAGTGTTCCGGGGACTGACATAGTTACACCAGAAAACTCACTACCTACAACAATGAAATAAGAAAAGCAACGCAACAAAGTTTCAGAAAATTTTGCGAGGAAATTGACTCTACACCTGTGACTTGAAGACTTCACAAAGTCTTGGCGAAGGGCAAGGTCAATACAACCGTGGCACTGAGGCTACTGGATGGCAGCTTCACGGAGGGTGAGGAGGACAGAGCACAGCTCTTGCTGAAGCCTCAGTACATAACAGGCAGAATATAGCCAAACTACGAGAGAAACTGCAGCAACTGCAAAACTGGTTAGGTTAGATTAGGTTCTCCCCTCCTCGATAGGGGACAGGAGGATATCTTGCCACACTTGATCCGCCTCAGTAGAAGCAGCCTAGAGCTGAGTTACATACCAGAGCCATGGAGAAGAGCAAAGTAAATTTCATACCAAAAGTAGGGACACTACAAATCCCAAATTTTTAAGACCAATCAGCCTCACTTCGTTAATCATAATTTGCAAACTGAAATTTCTTTTATGAATAAAGGTAGATTCATATTATCCGACACGTATCGTTTCAGTAATCAATCGAATCGATTGTCGGAACGGAAAGCGCGTTCATATACACATTCAAGGAGCGTTTCAGTACACCCAATATTCAAAAAGAGAAAAGATTATGGTGAATATTGGACTTTATACAAAGAACTGATTGAAGACGATGCAAAGTATCATGGTTATTTTAGAATGAATAGGATTCAGTTAAATATAAAGAAACTCAATTTATTTTCCCTTCTATTAAAAACAAAATAATTTTTTTACAGAGATATGTAAAGTATTATATTATAACTATAATGTATTTGTGAAACTTTCATAATCGTCTTGTGTATTATTTGGAATTACTTGATTTGGTGTAGAAGTAGTGGACGTTGACTAAACATATCTTTGAGAATCATTACATGCCTCCCTTCTCGTCGTGATATGTGGATTTGGATTAATTATCGATTGTATCTCGATTTCTCCTACAACTGCAGCGACCCGAGATTTAGCAAGGGCACGATAATAGATTTGCATTTTTTTGACCTTTTGAGCCAAACCGTGAAAGAATCTCCACTTCATCTTTTTCTTCGCCATTCTTCAAAAGGTATTCCATTACCACGGCTGAAGCTTTTTCCCGCTTTCTTTTTACCGGTGTATGTTCAACTTCATTCGTCCTCAGGTTGTTCTGTTCCTTCAACGAAAGTTCTGTAGTTTCTATTAGGGAATCTACCCCAGCTTCCGCCTACGAATCTTTCGTTTGCATATTTTTTATGGAGAAAATTGTTTTTCTATCCTGTATGAAATAAATATTTTCTCGAGGAATACTGAACAGAACGGATGGCGAATGACACAATGTCAAAAATGTGAATTACTTCATATGAAACGCATTAAATAATATTTTTCATAAACGATTCGCTTGGAGTCTAATAATATGAATCAACCTTGTATATTCAATAATAATATTAACACAGCTTGTTTTGTATTGATTTCAAATATATTTCGCTCAAGTTTAGAATATCTAAAATGTTAACAATGAGAAATGGTCTTACATTAAATTCAGCATAGCATGTTGTGAATGAAAATGACATTAGTGGAAAGTTTATTTTTTATAACATTGTTTGTAGCATAAAGGTTGCTTAAAAATAATTATAGTTTCACAACGAGACTTAGTTTAAGATGCTTCATAGCCACCATAATATCCTGTATTTAGTCAATCAGTAGTTTTATTTTTGCAAAATAGTTGTCTCTCAAATGATACTCATGAATAAATATTTTTTATATATATACGTTAAACTCAAAATATGGTAACCTTTATAAAATGCATAACATATTGAGATATTCCATGTTGTTGGCATTGAACAAGACCTTAATCCTTGCACCTTTACCTTCAGTATTATATTCAATTTGTTTTAGTATATGCATCAATAAAAGAATCTTGGTAGTGCATATGAATATGTATACGATGTCACCATATTGTCTATTAAGTTCTATTGTTTACACTTTAGTAATAAAAATACAATAAAAAACTATATGTCAGCAAATTCCTTACAAATTATAGTCTATGGACAATATTAGAAGACCATGAAGTTTTTGTGAGAAAACCTTAAAATCAAAGGAAAATTCATTGTACTAGCATATTTAAACTTCATATATATACTTTGTGAATGCACCAAAAAACCTTCCATTAGGAACTTTCCATAGAATATTTTTATGGTGTTATGTCAAATCCTCAAGTAGTCCAATACTTCCTTTTAGTAGTAGGAAAAACAATCAATTTCCAGTGTATCTCTTTCACATCAATTATCAGTTACACCGTCCATTGTTAACAATTTTAATTCTGCCATCTTCTCTTTCTCTCTCGTTTTTTTCATTGCCCTTGGTAATTCTGTACTTTTGTCCTCTTAGAATCAGGTGAAGACTATTGTAGAAGCTACAACAGTACGATCTACCCAAAAATATTGTTTTGGCGTTTTCTTTACAAGCCTTTCAAAATTTATTTCTGGACGTAGGCCTAACCTCTTTTTTTCTATTCGTGTTTATAGCTATTGATATCAGTTCCTAACCTAAAAACTGCAAGTTATGTTTGAGGGGTTTGTTAAAAAACTGATGATAAAATACTTCATTATTTCGGCCAATGCCAAATAAGTAGCCGAAGGTGTAATTTCTTCTTTCAGTGATAAGGACATTTCTGTTCATTCATTCGGCACAGTTTTTGTTCTGTTATCTTCTCTTTCTTCCCTTTTTACTGCACTTAGTCTATTCTAATATTTTCTGTTGTTAATTTTTCATTATTCTTAGTTTATTAGAACCACTTGCATTGCAGCAGTTGATTTTTTAACGAATGCACTGCATATTTTATATGCACATATGAGATCAAAAACTATGTCATCATTCCCAGATAACTTTTTTTAAAGGTTTTGATCATTTTATTGTTCACAAGTATCTAAAACTGTTTGCTCGTTTCCAGAACAACAGAACATCTACCTAAATTTTTTATAGGGCGTCTTTTCCTTCATTACCTACTCCTGGATATAGGTCTCCAATTTTTTCCATTCTCCCCTGTCTCCTAGCTACTTGATACTAGATCCTAATCTTATTCACCTTTTGTGCCATACAAAAAAATTGGAATATTACAATTAATGTTTAAGGAATGTGTTGAAATAAAAAATTGGTGAAAAAGCCTGCCTTGTTTCGGTTAGCCAATTGTCAAATGAATTTCTGGTTGATCGAATAGAATAATAATTAATGTTGCGCATTAAGTGTTGAAGCTTGTTGTATTTAACAAAATAAAGTAATTAAAAATCCAATTGAGCTTTATTGTTGTCAAAAACAAAACCGAGATAGAAAACAACTAATATATTCACGAATTTCATAACTTTTGTTTTAAACTGTTATTCTTAATGGGTTATATGTACCAACAAATCACTGGAAGTAATTATCATTTTAAAAAAAAACTAGTTACAGATGTTTCTCGACGAATTCTTGCGCTTTTTGTAAACTGGCTTTCAGAAGTGGATCCCATTCTTGAATGTGTACTCGTTTTGCCTTCATATTACATACCAAAGTACCATCCTGACCTCTAGAGGGGGTTACGCGACTTCTAAATACTGTAGCTACAGTTTCATTCATCCATTTTTCAGCGTTGAATTTCTCAGTCTTGAAATTCTAAAAAATAATACAAGTATGATAACAGTGAAGACCACCTAAACAATGGCGAGAATGCTGGACTTAGTCTTCTGGGGAAAAATTGCTGGCAATGAACAAGCAGTAGCTTAATAATATGGTCATCCATGTTTTATATAACTGGCATCGAGGCCTTGACAAAAATTAACTGATTATTAACAAAAATATAACACAAACTGTCTTTTACATATTTCCTGAGGTTATGGCTCATTGTCTGTTGATCACCTTCCAGTAGGTATTTGGGCACTGTATCATATACTTGTACGCTACTATACACAAGAGAGTCTTGACCTTTTTTATGTTCGTAGAAAGTTATTACACACATTTTCTTTATTTCTCTCGTTATATGTATGTCTTTATTTATTTTTAATTTTTAATAAATCATTTTGCACTTTAAATAAGAGTTTCATTTGTTTCAAATCCCCTATTTCACTCACTTTTAAAAATGGAAGGTTCTTGAACAGAGCATCACTAGGGGTATAGTAGTTGATGGATAATATAACCTTAATTAACTTGCTTTGCAATCTCTGTAGCCTATTTAGGTCTGCTCTGCCCCAGCATGATATTAAATAGCGAAGATGGGGTTCAATAAAGCTATTGTACAAAACATATCTTGTTTTAGTATTTAGCTGGTGGTTACACCTTTTTATTAGTAATTTTTTCAATCACATTATCTACATGTTCATGCCACATTAATTTATCAGATATCACCAGACCTAGGTATCTGTATTCCTGTAGTCATTCAAGTATTAAGTTGTTCAGTTTAATAATGGGGTTACACTGTCTCTTGGCTTTTTGATGGATTACCATACACAACATTTACCTTGTTTATAACTATACAGCCAATCATAGTAGAGAATAAGATCACTATTAATGTTTTCTCTAATTTCACTTTCATTCTTACTGAAGTGTATTAAAACAGTGTCATCAACAGAACCTTGTGCTACACCTGTATTTACAGTTTGAAAAGGTTATGGCACCCCTCTGTTAGCCCCATTTTATAAAGCTTTTGTAGTAATAACTCAACATCAACAATATTAGCCTTTTTAAGTCAATGAACACTGCCACCACATATAGATTTTTGTCTATTTTATATGATACATGTTCCGGTAAATCAACTGTCGCTCCTAGAATACTGCTTTTTTTTCTGAAATCCATATTGCCTAATGCTTGTGACTCCTCCTCGGGTTTTTCATAAATCATATACTGCATTTTATGTTAGAAAGAAGAAGAACAATTTTTAAGGAACCGATTCGAAATCTTCATAACTTACCTTTGGAACACAACATCTTGCTTTAACAGTATTGTCTGCATACGAAATTACCAATACGGGATAATCGGGGCATAATTTGGTCGCTTTTTGTAACGGCACCTTCTCAAGTATCAAAGAACTTCGTAAATAATGGATTAGATATTTTTTATTATTTTTTGTTAATTTAACTCCTGTGTCTAGTGCGTTTTTCATTTCTATTTCTATAAAGTCGCTAAAAATTACGAAAACTATAAATGGGGCGAATTATTTCATTAAAAACTGAGTAAAAGAAATAAAAAATGGCAATTAAACATTTTCCTATCAACATATTTTTTTATTTTTGAATCAGAAGTCACATGGTGTTAAATCTGGCGTATGAAGAAAAAAGTCTTTGATATGTTCTTGAATAGTCAATTAATAATTTATTATTTTGAAGAATTCCTAAATCGTTTCTGGTATAAGGACCGAAAAGCACAAATTTCGAACATTTAAAATATTCTATACAAGATAGTGGATAGAATAAGTGGTTTCTTAAAAAAAATTGTTAATATAATAACAAAGAAATTGATAAACCATACTTTAAAGATTCCGCTTCGACAGACTGGATTCTTTTGTTAATCTCATCAAGTATAGCTGTACATTCTACTTTATAAATTAATGGAAGCATAAACGGCTCTTCTGGGCTGCTCAATTTTTTTCTAAGGGTTTCTAATAGTTTATTAAGTACCGGAAGCTGTAAAAAATTAAAATATATAGTGAATTGTTTTATCAATTTTGAACATACTGTATTATTAAAAAATTAAATTTAAAAATAAAGTAAGTGTCCTACTATTCATAATTAGATTAGTGGGACCGTTGCTCATATAGACCTTCTGATAAGCTCGTCTGGTCTTACTTAAAATTACCAAAAAACAAGAGCTAATCAGGCACCTTGACTATGTAAACTGTAAGGTGAGGTTCGAACCTCACACATGTGAATGCTGGACATAACTTAATCTGCAATTTCTTCCTCCTCTATGCACCAACAGCATTCAAGATCGTCCATCCGATTCCGGTTAGAAATCCATAGAACAGTCGAATTACGCGCCTGATTAAACTGAGCAGATGATTGGTAAAAGTGCCAATAGGCCCATCTGTCTATGTCTGGTTTCTAATTACCATTATTTCCATCCATATCAGCAGAGTTTGTGAATAGACTACTTAGCGATGTAATAGCTACAATTTTAGTTACACCAAGATTCTGGAACCTTTGGTGATTGTACTGGTCCCAGTATAGTGAGCGAGTGTATCCTATACAAAAGTAGAAAAACAATAGCGTGTAGGTATACGTCAAGTCCACGAAAAAAGGAATTTTTAAATTAAATTTGTAGAAATGAAAAGATTTGTGACAAAATATATCATAAATGATATTATATGAAAAATGCTATTGGTATATTTGAATAATTATAGGAAGAAATTTTAAAAATAATTCAAAAAATATTAAATAACATTTTGTTTTAATAGCTCTTCTAACAGCTAAATATCCAAACCTATTATACAGTGATAGGCTTATATATCTCAGCTGTGTTGCCACAAAGCTGAATTATTTTTCTGTTTAATTGTTAAACAGTTATAGCGGGATAAGCATGTTGAAATTGTTCAATCAGAACTATTTGAAAAATCATATTTGAAGATCTCTTGAGTTAATTTATTTTTCTTCACGGTTTGTTCCAAAAAACCCGAAAGAATTAATGCCGGTGCCTTTTTTATTGAGAAAATACCCTAATTAATAAATTTTAGCGCATTTAGACTTCTACCTAATATCTTTATAACCTTAACACTGATTGGAAAATGAAAAAATTTTCTAGGTCCAATTTTTATTCTTAAAATCTGGGAAAAATCATAGTGTAACAAAAAAGGTACCTCCATTAATTTTTCCATATTTTTTGGAATAAACCGTAAAACAAAAAAATAGTTTCACAACTTGAATAGTGAGTTTCTAATGAATATCCAGATCAACGCAAATTCAACATGCTCATCCTTCTAAAGCATTTATACTTCTTTAAAAACAAAACCAGTAGTAATTGGAAAAAATTGATTCCTATTCAGAAAATATTCATAAATTTCACTGAATTTACAGTATATTTAGGAAGAACAAACATTTATGTACTTAGAGAATCTTAAGAAGCAGATGCCTCAAGGGAGTGTCTTTGGAACTTTACTATATGTATTATACAGCAAATCTAATTCACTGAAACAACCATTCCTGTTGAAATTAAACTAGAGTAAAAAGTTTATGCCACGACAAAAACGATAGAAGATGAAATTCTGAACAAATTTATGGTAAATGTTAGTATGCACGTGTAAATGTTTATCCTTGGTTTTGTTAAGATAATTGAATAAAAGATTAAAACAAATTAATCAAGGCATATAAATAAAAATAGATGATATATTTTATTTCAAAATTCCTAAGAAAAATAATTTGTAGATTACCTTGTCCATGTTATCATCAACATGTTTGGAAAATGACTCTATTTGCTCTAATAACTGAGCACCATTTTGCTTAGCACGCCGTGCTTTTTCTCCTGTAATGGCTGTAAGAGAAGTAGTACTCCTTCCTAATGATTTAATATTTGTTAGACAAAAATCATCTATATCTGATGTATTTAAAACGTGAGTGCCACAACAAGGTTCTCTAAAACAGATAAAAAAAACAACTAATGTAACCATAAAAGATGCAAAATTATGAAAGTGTTTAAAACTACAAGTTATTACTTTGCAATTAAAAATTCTAGAAGGAACTTCAAAAAGAACTAAAATTAGTTTGAAAAGAAAATTTATAATGTATGTATTGTCCTATTGTGAATTCTTTTCGTTAAAATTTCTGGAACAGTTGGTAAACACACAATTTACTACCATTATATGAAAAGTATAATGCGAGGTGCGAAGATATCACCTTCAAAGGCAATAGATTATTTACATTTAATCCTTAAAGACTTGGTTTGTAATATTCCAATTAGTTAGGTAAGTTATAAAGTTTTAAGTGTGAAACAACTTGTACAATTCTTTGTGATAGATAATTTTTGGATTTTTTTTAAACTCATTTAATAACTCTGGCCAAATATTCGTTTGTGGAGTAGATAAAAAGAAATATTATCAACTCATGCTTCCTCGACTTTAATTTTTTGCAATAACCAATTAAAATAAAATCAAAAGTGATAATGAAAAACAAATTGTGGTAATACCTCGATAAGAATCCATCGTTGTTTATTTCAACAAGCCTTATTCCATTTTCAGGATAAATTTCACCTGGTATTAGTGTTACATTCTTCATTTGTAATAAATCTTGACTATCAATCTCGTAAACGTTCACATCTTCACCTTTCTTAATAACATTCACAATGTCTTTTTCTAATCGGCGAATTTCATCATTAGATAATTTATCACCAAAAATTGCAACATCCAAATTCAGAAAAGAATCTGTAACTTTACTAGATTTTTGGCATGTAGCAGTTTTAATTTTCTTTAAAGCTGCATTCAGAAGATGCACCGAAGTATGATTTCTCATACAATTGAGTCTAAAAGGCAGATCTACTTCGATCTTACCTATAGAGTTACATTTTAAGATATCATTTTCGTTTAAACTGTTCGATCTATAGACACCATTATGCAGTATGTAACCATTTAAATTTTGTACAGATTCGACATCAAATATACCATGATGGAAATATATTTTACCTTTATCAGATACTTGGCCTCCGGATTCTGTATAAAAATTCGTTTTGTTTAATACCAACGAGCATTTTTCATGACAACGGATCCTATCTATACTTTGAGAGTCCTTAAATATCTTCAAGATTCTAGTTTGAATTGTCTCGAATAAATATCCATAGTCTTCAAGCTTTCTGTAAGAATATTTGTAGCTATCATTTGTTTTTGGTACTCCATCATTAGATAGATAGGAATAAATATCTGACTGATAAGTAAAATTTTTCTTCTTTGAATTTAGTTTCACTAACTCTAATTGATCGTTGAAATCTTTTGCATCAAATTTTAGGTTAAGTCCTATTGCCAATTTAGTAATATTTTCTTCGTCTAAACCATGAGTATCGTAGAGACGAAATGCAGTTTTGGCATCTATTTCTTTTATAGTACTCGAAGTGATATCTCTGTAAGCGCTTGCAAAATTATGAATTTCTATAATATCAAGTTCTAGTAATTTCGGATTTTCCTGTATACATTTCTGCCAATCTTTTGCAGCAGATCGGCGTAGATTTTTGTAAACTTCTTCTTCGTAATTAATTATTTGATGAATCTAAAATATGAATGGCTGTTAATTCAAGTAGGATCACAAGAGAAGCAAAAACTAAATTTAAAAACATTTTGGCTGAAGGATGATTTTGAGTGTTTCTATTACCTGAGAGAGATTTTTTTTCATTTCTGGATATACAGATTCCAAATTTTCTGCTATGTAATTAGTTAATTCTCTAAGTAAACCAGTTTCTTTTTTAAATACAGTCTCACTGAGAATAAATACTTTCCTCATAATTCTTCTAAGTTTTTGACTACAAAAAGCAACAGAAAATAAGAATAAAGTAAAAATTCTGAACTCAATAGAGTGAAAAACATAGATTCAATAGTATACAAAGTAAATTTATAAATCTTTTTTTTCAAATTACATAAACTACAATAATGAAAAAGTAAGTATTTCCAAAACTAGGCACCAAAACATAAACTAGACACTTCTCTGTTAAATTATCTTACCAGCAATGTGAATTATATTCCAATACCAAAAGCTGGTGTTCCCTAAGAAAATATGCTTGGACAACTACTCCTGATTTATTCTTCAAATATATCAGAAACTAACATGTGCCAAACCAAAATTAGTTAGCAAAATTTAAAGGTTTCAAACGGCACTAAAGCAAATGTCCCCTGGTTTGTTAGCAATCACACCCCCATACTGACCTGAACATCCTGTATGTGAGAAGTGGGATTCTAAGCATAACTAAATGATACAGCCAACAAATAGAAAACCACGATACAGACTAATAGTAGATTTATTCATCCTCCTCCAACGCCACAATTACATTAAATTCAGTGATCTACTGAAGTCTCAAAAGATCAAACAGTATAATTGTGAGTTGATATAGTGGTAGTAAAGAAGTTGAGTAGTAATGAACAAATTTTATCCATATCTCAATAATGATATAGAAAAATTAATAAAACTCACTTTTCCTCGGGTATGACACCATCTGCTAGTGCAACAGTGATCATCCTACTGTGATCTGCCAACATTCTATATGATTTATTCAAATCATTCCAATCTTTTTCACCGAACAGGCTTTCATATTTTGGCACACCCCTACAATTCTAATTTTGGCATATTTTAATAATTTGAACAAACATAATGGAAAAAAATGTGAATACCTTTGTTATGGCATCCATTAAATACTTAAAATTATCGGTATCATAATTACTAATTTTTCCTTGCAGTACTGATGTCATTCTTTCAAAACCCATACCAGTATCTACATGCTGCTTTGGAAGTTGCATTATGCTGCCATCGGGTAATCTAAAAATAAGGATAAGAATCTAATTCATTAACTGACCATATTTATTTCAAAATTGATGAAATTATTAATTAATGTATAAAGGATACTCAAAAAACAATCCATTTTTGTTCTATATTCAATACATGGATATAATGAAAAACTTCTTACCTATTGTATTGAATGAATACCACATTCCATATTTCTATGAGATCATGTAGACCTTTATTTACAAATTCAGCCCTATTATCACAACCAATATGATCATAATGAATTTCAGTGCAAGGGCCACATGGTCCAACAAGGCCCATTTCCCAAAAGTTATCTGCCACACCAAATGGTAATATCCTATCTTCACTTACACTAAAAATGGATAAAAAAGATATTTTTCATAGAAGCTGCAGTAATAAGTAACTATATGTTATTTGAATCTATATTGTATAGAAGTTGTTCCAGCTTTGTTAAAATATACATTGTAAAATTGTGAATTGTTAGAGTGTATAAATCCAACTGTCCAAGAGTGAATGTTGATTTTAGTATAGGATCGTCGTGGGTAGAGAGAATAGTTGTGTCGTCTACAAATGTGCTTGTTATGGTGTAATTAGAGACTGGGAATTGGCAGTGAATATTATGTGCAGTATTGGCCCCAGGCCACTGCCTTGTGAGCTCCAGATTTAATGGGTTTAAATTATGACGTTTTGTCTTTTATTTTTGTTCTAAAGATTTCTTTTGAAATCAATTCAAAACAAAATCGAAGGATAATTAAATGGTTTGGCCATGTTACAACCATAACTTATAAAAAAAAAAGAAAGGACCAAGGAGGAGCTGCAAAGAAGAAATTAAGATGACAGGGGAAAATCAAGGAAAAAGATGGAAGGAAATAAGATTAAAGACACAGGATAGGAAAGAATTGAAACTGCTGTGGAAAAGGGAGCTCAACTCTAGCATGCCTTACACCTGAAATGGTAGAAAGGCTTCAGGAATAAGTAAGTAAGTACTTTTATGCATAAATAATGAAACCCTATCAAATGTGTAGCACAGATAAACAATGTGTACATTTTTGTGAGAAACCAGTAGAGTTAGTTTCATGGTGAGTGTTGCATTGTAAATCTAAGTCGAAACTGCAAGAATTCACTTAGCAGTGTCTGAATATTGCTATGTAATAAGACAAGTGCAAATAATATCTATTCATGTATTTTGTTTTTTATCTCTGTTGAGATTAATTCCATTGAATTCTTAATAAAATTTGGATCTACATAAATTTATGTTTGTTTACAATATTAGTTTTTTTGGCATCCATATTATTTGGTTGTAAGGTACATCTAGTGATAGTATGACCTTAATGACATATGTTTTCAAAAATCCAATATTAGAAAATTCATACCCTAACTCTTTCCAGAGCTCTTTTGTTTCTAAATCTTCCTTTAAACCCAACTTTTCATCTCCTTTAAAGTATGTTACATAGAGTCTTTTCTTTGGTAATTTATAGACTTGTGTGATAAGCTCCCATGCTAATTTACAGGCTTCTGGCTGTAATTTACTGAGTTATTTTTCTGTAACAATAATTTCTCTTTCAGATAGTACCTTAAAATAATCTCCAAAAGACCAATTTCCAAACATTTCAAAAAATGTATGATGATAGCCATCTGTTCCTACAATATTTAGATCATTATGTTTTCCTCCTACTCTTATACATTTTTGACAATTTGCAACTCTTTTGTATTTTGGTTCTTGAGTACCAAGTAAAATTCCTTTAAACTGCAAATAAAATGGTTTATGAAAATTTAATACATTTTACAAATGATTTAGTAGTAATATCTTGTTTTCAACAGATCAAGTTTGATATTCAGATACAGAGGAAAACTTTTTACTAAATGAAGACTATAAATCACTAAGATCTGACAAAATTGTATCCTTGATGTCCATGCAAGCATAGACAACAAATGGATTGAGTAGATATTCAGTTTTTAAAAGATATATGAAAAGTTCTGATTAAACATCCAATTATTAAAACTGGTAAAATAATAACAAATATAAAAAATATTTGTTTAGAGGGTTTTTGATGTAATTGACATCTTTATATATATATATTTAGTTCCAGCAAAACTTTTTAATGAGCAAGACTATAAATAATTAAGAACTGATAAAATTGTATCTTTCATATCCATGAAAGCAAACACAACAAATTGATTAGAAACTCAATTTTTGAAAAATATGAGAAGAATTATATCTTCAAATTTATAAAACTGGTGGAATAATATCTGCCCTGTGTATTCAGGATATTATACATTTCCATGTAATATTATCTAGAGGGAAGGAAGCGAAAGCAATGTAACTTGTAAGTTCCTAAGTTACCTGATTCATTCCAGCGTTTACAAATGGCACAGTTGGATCACAATAAGGTACGACTGGACTTGATTTTACATATTTGTGATTATTCTCATTTATGAAAAAGTCTAAAAAATATTTCCTAATTGATTTGGAGGATAATTGTTTATTACAGTAGCTTGAAAAACTTCTTGAAGAGTAAAGTGTTGTTAATACAGGTATTACGTTGATTTGACTAATTTGCTGCATGTGTACCATTTCTACTATAATTTTGTTTTTATTTCGAGATGATTTTTTAAATATGATAAATAACCTAAGATATGACAAAACAGAAATTCAAATTTTCTTCTACTTTTACATTTGAATATCCTGGACTCGTTCAAAGCTAGTAACTAAAAACTATAGCCATGTAACCGTAAAAACAAAACTTTTTTATGCCGTGTCAAACACAGAAGAAGTAAACCTCCTTAGTTTGATATTGTTTACGTTTTAATGTTAAATGCTGCAATTTTGTTATTATTGATTCATATAAGTTCGCACAGTTTAAAATAAAACAAAAATGTCTACGGACAAAAAAATAATTCAAGAATTTGTTTTAGAACAAGACAATGAACTTCGATTCGAAGTAGAGTCTAAAAATGAAAAAGTTTATTTAACTTTAAAAAGTGGTACTGCTGAAATTTTTGGCACCGAATTAGTTAAAGCAAAAACTTACGAATTTACATCAGGAGCAAAAGTTGCAGTTTTCACATGGCATGGATGCGTTGTCGAAGTTAAAGGAAAAACTGATGTAATATATATTGCAAAAGAAACTCCTATGGTAATATATTCAAATTGTCATGCCGCTCTAGAGATTATGAGAACTGAAGCTGAAAAAGAAAATAAGAGGGGCCCGATAGCTATGATTGTGGGACCTACTGATGTTGGAAAATCTACTGTTTGTAGAATATTATTGAACTATGCTACCAGAATGGGTAGAAGACCAATTTTTGTTGATCTTGACGTTGGACAAGGATACATTTCAATCCCCGGAACAATTGGTAATTAACTGAAAGTTAATCAATTGACCAAACTAATTTGGTGTTATTTAGTCTTATAATCATTTACACTATAAAAAACTTTATATTTAAGGAGCTGTGATGGTCGAAAGACCTGCTGGTATAGAAGAAGGTTTTTCTCAAGAAGCTCCTTTGGTGTACAATTTTGGTCATAAAGCTCCAATGTCTAATGTAAATTTATTCAGTATTTTAGATGAGCAACTAGCATCTGTGGTTAAAGAGAGGTTAGAGGTGAATAAGCGAAGTATGTTTTCAAAATTTTTAAAATGATACTTTAAACATTTAGCTTTTAAAAATGTGTTTCAGCTCGGGCATCTGGAGTAATAATAAATACTTGTGGTTGGATTAAAAGTGCAGGTTATAAACAATTATTAAATTCAGCTAAAACATTTGAAGTGGATGTAATAATGGTGTTGGATCAAGAAAGACTTTATAATGAATTAGTTAGAGACTTGCCTAATTTTGTTAAAATTATATTTTTACCCAAAAGTGGAGGTGTAAGTATATAACATGAATTTATTGAAAATAAATTTAATTTCCACTTACTTTACTTACACTTTATATTTTTAGGTAGTAGAACGTTCTAAAAGTAATAGAATAGAATCAAGAGATCAAAGAATTCGTGAATATTTCTATGGCACTACAAAGAATTCCTTATATCCACATTCGTTTGATTTAAAATTTTCTGAAATAAAAATTTATAAAATTGGTGCTCCAGCATTACCAGACTCTTGCCTTCCATTGGGAATGAAAGCAGATGATCATATGATGAAACTAGTCCTTTTAACACCAAATGCTGGTTTAATGCATCATCTTTTAGCTGTAAGTTTTGCTGAGAAGGAGGATGAAGAAATTACTACATCCCATATTGCTGGATTTGTTTGTGTGTAAGTAGTTAATTATACTGAATAGGCTTATATATGGATAGTGGGGCAAATACCCAATGGATTGGACATTTATAAAATAGTATAATGCCCGGGAATTTGCCCAAAGCTGGTTCTTGCACTGGGATTCTTGGCCTTCCATCAGATTCAGCTATCTGACTCCATATCTATCTGCAGTAATTTTTTCATCAAACACTGTTATCTTATAACTAAGATTAATAAAAAAACTATATTGAACTTGTATAGTAATAGGATATCTACCTTGACAGGTTTGACAAGTGTTGACCTATGTCCCTAAAACTTTCGATCAAACTGGCATTAGATGTATGAGATAAACTGTCCCACTTCCAGTAAAATAACTGCCTGAGCATATTTTTCAGCAGTTACACTTCTAGATTAACCTAAACACTTTACTTCACTGTACCTTATATATGTAAATTTCCAATGAATATGATAAATTTTAGCCATAAAATTAAAAAAAGTGTTGGCCAATGTATATTCTCTAAATTGTATTATACTGGATAACAATTGCTTCAGGATTAATTTTGTCAGATATCTAATACACATGCCCAAGAATATTAAAAAAAATTGATGATAATTTTAAACCAAAAAAATAACTTATGAGTTTTTTGATAATAGGATACAGGAGTCCTCTGATTAAATTATTTCATAATCAACAAGATAATTGTTTCAAAAGTTAGATGTGACATGCTATCAACTGCTGTTTAGTCTTTACTCGGAAACATTGTTGTTAACAGGAACAAAAAATTTAAGAAAGAGTTTGGTAATTGGTGCTATATCGAGCACTCAAACACCTTTGAGTTTTACAGATAATTCAATTTTACTGTAAAATTAGTAGATACCATTGTTATTTCTTGATATGATGATAACTGAAGACCAGTTTTTAAATTGATAAAGTACAAAAATCGTTTCAGAGTTATATGGTTATCATGGCACTTTTCAGGAGCAAGTATATAATTATTCAGTTTCATTTTGCAGCTTTGTGATTTGTTATAGTAAATTTTCTAACAATGAATGCTGCCCAAATGTTCAACACTGTTATTGCAATATTATGTACAGACAGTTACAAAAAAATTTATGTTATTGAACTGAAAGCGAGTTTAAGACTGCCTTTTTATATTATTGCTCTTGAGAACATCCCTGATCTTGCTAGAGTTTCTTAAAAGGCTGATTTAGGGAAATCGACTGTGGGATGCGTGCCGTCAGTATTCATGGGATAAATACAAGCTAAGAGTTGTTTTGTTACCTGTAACCTTGAAAGTCCTCTCATATTGTAATATATGGGAAGTATTGTTGGCTTGTTGTTGAAGTGGTTTTTGTATTTTTGTACTTTTCAATATCTTGTTCATAATATAATTTATATATTTAAAATCCGAATTGCTTTACAGTTTCTCAAAAATTTGTTTATATTTCCATTTATTTTGGTATGATTTTTATTTTTTTTTTTTCAGTACAAATGTTGATACAGAAAGACAAATCATCACAGTACTCTCTCCTCAACCAAAACCTTTGCCAAACAATATTTTAGTTTTATCTGAACTTCAGTTTATGGACAATCATTAGAAAAAATAATAAACTAATTAGTTAATAAATTATATATTGTACAAAAAGACATAATCTAATAAAAATTATTATTTTGTCATATTTTATTATAATATTTGAAGGAAACAATATTATTTAATAATCCCTGCACCTATTAATAATATTCTGAGAATTTAGGCTTTTTTTGAATCTTCACAAACAACAATGAAACAATAGAGAACTTCAGAGGTTCTATGGAAACTCAGTTTTGGAGAATGTTCATTGATTATTTCTTTCAATATATAAAAACAAATGTTATTGAATTTTTCTTTGTCTAAGCAAACATCATCTTCAACTGTTCTTATTGTGCTATGTCTTTAATCAGGCAGAGTTGATTTCACTTCAACCTACATTGTGCTCTCCAATTATCACAGACAGAAAGGATCTATAGTTTAACAGAAGATCCAAACTTAAGCTGTAACAGACATAAACTGTCTGTGGTTTGCTACTGTTGAATTGCCATATTTAAGACTATTAGTTAAAAAAATTTTATTGATGCAGTTATACTAAAATTATTGTGAGGAGCCCCTTTAGAACGTAACATGTAGATCATTTACATAATGTATTTGATTATATTAGTCCAATGTAAATATTCTAGTTGCAATATCTGTAATCAGCCAATCTATTCCAGTTAACAAATTTTCTCCAGTTACAGCACTGCACCAAACTATCTTCCAATGGTGGGTTTTTATTGAATCCAATTCCAGTATCTAAATAAGAGAAAACATATAAATTAATTTTACAGAAAATTATTATTTGTATTATAATCAAAAGAGTATCATGGACTAATATCAGTGAAGTTGCATCAATGATGTGCCTTTTCTTTTCTTTCAAGATCTACCCAATCGATATATCTTACCAAATATGTTGCAAGAAATGACTCACAGTTCAAATTAAGAGGGGCCCTGAACATGTTTGTCATAATCTTTTTGAGCGTAAAAATGAATAAATTAAGTAGTCATCTGTAGAAAGTAGCCTTCACCAAATTTAGCTATGCCACTGATTACAATAAGCAAACAACGAATTTACAATTATATAGGTAAGAAGGTTGAGAATGAGATGCAGACTTGTACAAAAATCTTGGGGGTATAGGGGCAGAGTGGCTGAAAAGCCAAAACAACTCTCTAAACAATTTACATTTAGCATTTTCTTATGGGAACCTATGTTGGGTGATGACATAATTCATGGGATAAATACAAGCTAACGAGTTGTTTCGCCACCTGCAACCTTGAAAGTACTCTCATATTGTAATCTATGGGAAGTATAGTTGGCATATTGTTAAAGTGGTTTTTGTATTTTTGTGCTTTTCAAAATCTTGTTCATAATATAATTTATATATTTAAAATCCGAGTTGCTTTACGGTTTCTGAAAAGTTTGTTTATATTTCCATTTATTTTGGTATGATTTTCTAGAATTTTTAAAACTTCTTTCTTTTTTAAACTTCTAGTATTTTTATAAGGGAAACAAGTATTTATTTTTGGATTTGCAACAGTATATCAGTGTAAAACTCAAGAATACACCTAAGTATTGGTGGAATATTGGTTATCCATCCAAGTTCTAACTATTCTCCTTTTTAAACTGAAGTTTTTTGCATGTTTTGGTTTTGCTATTTAACTCCATTTTTTCCTGTCCTCGGTATTACTCCACCATCTGCAGACTCCTATTTTGTTCAGATCATTTGTTACTTGCCTCTTGGCTTATGCGCGTTAATCTTAGGGTTGAGGATGGTGAAGAGGTAGCACAATGAACAAGTTCAATAACTACTTAAACTTACCATATATACATCAATAAAACAATATACACCAAAAGATATACAAAAGGTAAAATTAATTCGCGCGTGCCGAATCTCTAAGAGCAGCGTAACTCCACTGAGATGTAGGCATTCCAGAACTGCTCTCTTTGCTGTCTCGAAACAGAATAAGCTTCATACTCATGCCCACAAAGGACCTATTCCTTTTCACCCACTTTAGTAGTTGAATCTGAAATTTCCCACCAAAGAAGTTTTTCTGCTGAAATGGTTTTCAAAGTTCATTGGTGGGAAAATTTAGTATAAAATAGGTAGATCAAGTTAATAAGATTTAGTTTACCTTCAGTCTCTGAAGATTATAGCTTGGATATCGAAACAAGAGTCATACAGTGTAACTGTGAGTATTGGTGTAGTGGTAGTGTAAACAATATGTTCAGTAGAAATTATTAGTTCCAAAATATGTAAGATGTTGCCTATTTATATATTATGAATTTTGCCATGTTTTTAGTAAAGTATAATATGCAAATAGCAAATAAGAAGGAAGACTTACTGTTTTCAACTCTTCTATATCATATGATCCGGGTAAATCTTGTTTATTCGCAAATACTAACAATGTGGCACCTGCTAATCTCTGAAAACATTTTATTTAAAGTAGATTCATAGTATATTTATAAAAAAAACTTACTTCCTCTCTTAATAATGAATGTAATTCAGTTTTACAATCTTCAAGTCTACGTTTATCAGCACTGTCTACAACCCATATTAATCCATCTGTACATTCAAAGTAATTTCTCCAGTATGATCTCAAAGACTTTTGTCCTCCAACGTCCCACATGTTTAATTTGAATCTAGAATTTGCAAAATTCAATCATAGCTATATCTATTATTCGAGATTAAACTTTTACCCCCTATGTTCCAAAGTTTTGATATTAAATCCTAGAGTTGGTGATATAGTATTTATTGGTTCTCCATTGAATCTTTTTAATATGGTAGTTTTACCTGCATTGTCCAAACCTCTGAAAGTATTTTAAACTAAGTATTCAGTTATGGGATATAAATATATTAAATAGGGTAACTAATACATACAGCATCAATATTCTCATTTCTTTTTCTTTCTGTTTCATCTTTTTTAATACAGTAAGAAAACCCATTTTTATAAATTATTAATAATATTGTATTTGAAATATAAATTTAACTTCTCAGACGTTAATACTCAACTATTTTATAAATATGTTTTTTTATTTTGACGGTCATACGTTTAGGTTAGGATGATATATGACAGAATAAATTCCAGGTTTGTTTTTCTTTTACTTGCAAATCTAGCCCTAGCTACATTTTGTAGTTTTATCATCGCATAATATTACTTGTGCAGGGTTCTCAATTCTGTAATTAATAACAATTTTGAATTATTTATATTTAATATAAAAATTGCGAGTTGTTATTTTGTTAAAGAGTAGGCCACGTCTGGAACGGGAGAAGAAGAGTGCTTATAACATAAATCACCAAAATAAACTAAGATAATTTTTACATAGGGTGTATATAGGGACAGTTGTATGTTCATTATTAAATTAATATTCTCACTAAAAAATATCTACGATTTAATATTAAAATAATAATTATCGAATGGGTTTATTAACGGATCCGACCACAGGGCAAGGCAAATTTGTCAAACTGCTTTTAAAATGTTACAGCAAAGTTTGTGTTTTATTTTATTTAATTGGTGTAATTTGGTTTTGTACTTTGGCATATCCTCCAATGAACGCTAATACGTATTTCTCAGAAAATGCTTTACTACCTGGGTTGGTAAAATCTCAATTTCGTGAAGATAAGGAAGCACTTAGATATCATGAAGAATTGTTAGATGAAATGAACAAATATGAAGATTCAATTCCTTATCCTTGGCTATTGGCAAAATTCAGACAAATTGGTCTAGATGCATACTTACACAATTTCACCCTAATTTCCCCCTTGAACAAACGTGAGAAGTTTTCAGGAAAAAATGTATATGGAATTCTCAGAGCTCCGAGAGCTTCTAGTACAGAGGCATTAGTATTAAGTACACCCTATAGACCAAGTACTAGTGTTCATGCTACCACAAGCCCCTCTGTGGCTATTATGTTGGCATTTGCTAAATATGCAAATAGTAAGTGATACATATATTTTCATATTTTGTGAAATAATTTTTATGTTTGCTGTAGAAGAAAAATATTGGGCAAAAGATATAATTTTCTTGATCACTGAGCATGAACAGCTTGGAGTTCAAGCATGGTTAGAAGCCTATTATGGTGTTAGTTGTGGAAGTGAAGATGTGTTACAGCATGGAGATTTAAAAGGTAGAGGAGGAGCTATACAAGCGGCAATAAATTTAGAATTGCATAGTGAAAAAATTGGTAAGTTCAGTCTACAGTGAAGTAAATAAAAGTATTTTTTTAATTTCTTATTTCTTAGACATTTTATATAATTATGTTTCTAAATTATCTTGATTTTAGGTCTCTTCTGTTATAAAATTAGACCTAAAAGGTCTAAGAAATAATTTATAAATATAAAAATAATATATATTTATTACAATGATGTTTATATTTTTAGGTCAAATGGATATAAAAGTTGAAGGTTTGAATGGACAGTTACCAAATCTGGATCTTTTTAATTTAGCATCAAAAATGTGTACAAAGGAAGGAGTTTATCAAACTTTTAAAAACCGGATACCAAGGTATTATCGTGATCCTGTTAAAGAATGGTGGAACAATTTCCAAAATTTGTTATTGATGATGGCAACTCAAGCAGTTGGTGTATGTAGATAATACTTATATTTTTAATGTAGGTCATTAAATTTTTAGATAAGTATTAGAGGTTCTGTAAAGCTCTAGCACTCTTTAAAGATAGAGCTGTTAAGTCAATTTTTAAGCATATATCAAAGAAATTGCTACCCACTAATTTCTACATTGCATAAATATGTACTGATAAATTATTTTATTATGTCACAAGTAGTTTACACCAAAGACATAATGGATTAATTTGGTCTAATTTTTTTGTGTATCCTATAGGACCTTTGTAAATATCTTGCAGTTTCACTTTTAATTTAAATTGGGCTATTCACCTTATAATTAAGGGAATTTTCTTTTTTATCTTAAATTTTATTTAAATGTAGTATCTAAGTTGTCTAGCATCCTTATGAGCTTTTCAACAAATTTGTGTACTAATACATCAAATTTATGCAAAGGGTCTACAGTCTACACATTCTTCTGTTAAATTATTAGGGATTTACACTTATTTTCAAATATTGCATACTGGTATTGACCATGAAAAAAAAAGTACCAAAATGGGAGCTATAGTTTTCTAACTGAATTGTTAAATATGTGGTGTTGGTGAAAAAAGGTGCATATTGTATGTGAATAAGTTGTCAAGTTGCCTAAACAGTCATCCATTTTACAATCTTTGAAAAAGAGAAAAGGAAACGACTTTGGAAAAAAAAAACAGCATAAAAAAGGAAAAAATTTCTGATTTGTAACTTGAGTTTGTTACAATTTTGTTATTTTTGTGTTAAAATAATTTATCAGATTTTTTGAAATTTTTGTTATTTTTAAGAAAAGTTTATCATTGTTTCATTATTAATTTTTCAAGGTTTTAACCATTAAATCAATTCATGAATACCATTTACCTTTTATGTATATCTGCTTGCTCTGCTGTTGATGTATAGCATTAATTTAAAATAAGTTTTTTTGTACCTTGTCCTTACTTTTATACTATACACCTGTCCAATTTTCATATTTCTCAATTATTTTTACTAAATATTTCATGTAATGTTTTTTTAAATTCATGTTTGATTATAGTCACTTTTGCAATATTTAATTTATTACAATAAAAACTACCAGGTCTCTGATAACAAAATGGAGTGAACAAAAATGATTTGTATCCATATAGATCAACTACAATGAGTGCTATTTGCTTTTGAAAACTAGTCTTTTTTAATTTTTAAATAATTTTAATTGTTCAAGCAGATAGTAAATTGGTAACTTGATGTTAAAAATATTAGATGACAAAAAAATTCCATCTTCTGATACATTATGTATTTTTTATAGATACCTAATGGTAACCATGGTCTTTTCCACCGTTTTGGCATACAAGCCCTGACATTAGAAGGATTTGAAAATTCTAATACCAGAAATAACAATAAAATATGGACTATGGGTACTGGCAGAATAATAGAAGGAATTTTTAGAAGTTTAAATAATCTTCTAGAACGATTCCATCAAAGTTTTTTCTTCTATTTGTTACCATCTTCTGATAGATATATTTCCATAAGTAAGTATTTTTTTAATGTAGTAAGTTTGACATAAGCAGAACGGCGTGAGAAACTCCAAATAATAATTTCTTTATCAATTTTGTCGTTTTATGACATCAAGAATTTGCTTAAGGACTTCTTTCCATAAATGTTTGAATTTTTAAAAATTGGAAAATTACACTTTTACTTATTTTGGATGTATTGATGTTACAGTAATTTTTGTGTATGTTGAAGGTATCTGTTATCTGTGAAATTGTAGGATGCTCTTGCCAATTCCAAACTGTTATACTTGTATAAACTTGTTTTTCCAGGTCTTTACATACCATCAGTTTGTCTTATAGCTGGTACGATGTTTATTAAGGCATGTGCAAGGTGGTTCAAATTACAAGAAACTATGGAAGAAGGTGAGTTTTTGGAAAATATAATAAAAGAGATTTAAAAAAGTGCTTCATTGCTGCGATAGAATATATGTTTTTCAAAAAATAGTTTGTACCAGCATCAGTTATTAATTGGTCATTTTCAAATCAAAATATTACAAGAACAGTATCAAATTTTTCCAGGACTACCTTTTTGGTATAAAATTGAATGAATATGGATATCATAGCATCTTTATTGAAAATCGTTCTGATTTAAAACATTTTATTTGTCAAAAAGGAAAGAGACAATAAAATCTGCGAAGTAAATAGAAGGATAGAACTAACTTGGGCTGCATTTACAAGCTGAGACATATATTCATGTCAGATATACCGACATGTTTCAAATAAAAAGTGGTTGACCAATGCGTCTTACCAGTATTGTCTTATGCCTCGGAAACATTAACATTGACGCCAAAACCTGTAAATACTCAACAATCCATAGAAAAGTCCATTCTAGGAAAAGAAGAACTGCATAGAAGAACAAAAGTTATGGATGCAATTGAATGAGTCACACATTTAAATTGGGCTGGCCATGTCCCAAGAGTTTCAAATCATAGATGAACAAAGAGAATACTATAATGGCGTTATAGGGATAAAGCATACAGAAACACGCCGACACGATGGACGGACGATTTAAAAAAGATATCCTCTAACAGAATCTAAGATGCCCAAGATGGAGTAAAATGGTTTAGGTTATAAGAGGATTATGTATAGCGATGGACAAGAGGGTGCTACTAAATGATTATGATTTACTAGAAATTAATTATAATTCACTGGATAGTTTCAAATGAAAATTTAAAAGGTGTAATTTGTTTCAGATAAACGTTCAAGCTCAAAGCCTTCCGTTCGTGTCGACAAAGTAATTATAATATTTTTGCTTGTTCACTTTATTGGAATTCTATTATCAAATATTCCTCAATACAAGTCGATTTTGACAGAAAGTGATCAAAATTCGACAATATTCTACTCGTTAGTAGCCTCGTTTGCAGTACTACTACTAGTGCCATTTTTTGTTGGATTGAGAAAATGCAGAGAAAGCATGGAATTGTTGAATGTCATGGCTATGTTGGAACTGGGTACAGTATTAATTTGCATTTCAATGAATAACTTTTCTTTCGGATTATTCTGTGCTACACTTGTGATTCCAGCAGCTCTTCTGATTAATCCAACTAATTCAAGGTAAGGTTCAATTAATTCAATTTTAAATATGTTAGGAAGAAAGGAAGGAATAAGTTCCAATATTAAATTAAGTGGGAACACAAACTGTTTATTCATAGACATCAAGAATTAACAGTGTTAATTCAAAAGGCATTTAGTACATAACAAAGCAAGGGGCATTACCTGTTTTCATTGAACGCTGTCTATGTGACTCTATATCCAAAAGCCACCCTTTGTTTTTTTATTGGATTGTCATTAAAATACATCAGAGCAATACATGTTTAAATGGGGGAAAATAAAATAATATTATATTTTTTAGAATTAGGTATTCCAAGGCTGCACAATGAAAAGGATTTTAAACTGAATACTTGATATTTTTTGGTATCTGATTGGGAAAAATTTGCATATATCATTTAATCAACTCAATTATCAATAGTTTCTGTCAATCATCATTAGTTTTTGCTTTTTTATTAACCGGAATATTTTTCCAATATATATTGTAGATATTTTGGGTAATCTTTTTTGGCTTTACAGCCACTCTGCACCTATAACTAGAAGATATTTTGTACAAGACCCAAAGGAGATTATTTTTCTGGGGTTTTTGTGTCCCACTTCCCTAGGTATTAATACTACTCTTTTAAGGTACTCAAGCCTTTTAATTAAAGGGGCAATACATTCGCAGAGTAGATGTTGTGCTGTTTCCACGGCTTGTTCGTGGAATCTGAAGTTGTCATCCTTTGCCATGCCCAACATGTAAGTGACCTAACAGGTCACTGTCCCCCAACACTACCAATTTGATGTCGTTTCTTAGCTGATATGGTTATGAATATTTGGGATTGTCTTAAGCCTGGAGTGTTTCTCCAGTTAGACTCCATTTGATTCTTTAGCCATGCGTTCAGTTACTTTGTTTTTTATAGGTAGTGCTTTTAGAGTTTTTTGGCACTCCCACGTTAGTTTGGACGTGCACTCAATAGCTTTCAGGACCTTCAAAGCCCCTTGGCTGAGAGGTTTATATGCAAACACTACTGAGAATATTTGCTTATTGTTAGCAAATCTAACTAAAAAATGGTAAGTGATTTCCTAGTAGTATTTGGTCCACAAATGCCCCATCCAGCTTCTTGCGCAAGCTTAGAACCATCTAAGTGATAGTGATATATTTCAAACTTGCAGAAGATCTTTATTGACCTACGACCGTTGAAGTCACGTACCATCTGAAAGGGGGTACAAATACCACATATTTTTAGGTATAATACTATTTGTTGAGTATTTTTATAGATCTTGCCTTTATATTTTATTAATGTCCTGCAGTATAACTGAAATTATAGATTAATGTTTCTTTGACAGTTACTTCATTTATTACTGGAGGAATTAATGCTACTTATGTTATTTAAATCGAAACTAAATTACTAAAATATTTTTTTTTAAATTTCAGGTTGTATTCGTTTCTTCAAAAAATTTTGTGGTTATTGGTCCACCCACTGACAGTTTTGACTGTTGTAGTTATGATTAATTCGTACTTCATGTTTCCCGAGGAAAAAATTAAAGAAATCATTGTAAGAGGATGGGACGCCACACAGAAATCGGTTATCTACAGTATAATAGATTCAATGATATATGGAAATTGGTCGTATATAATAGTAATGTATATTTTTCTACCGAACTGGTTATGCTTCTGGATTGTATCATTTAGCAATTATAAAGAATGTGGAGTAGATGAAAATAAAAAAAATGATTAAATATATTTAAAGAAATTATATAGATCCTATTACATTACCTCCAACTAATTTATTAACAAATAGGGCTACAGCATTTGTTACTAGAAGTACTGATGTATGGGAAGGTCCCCAAAATGTCAAAATAGTCCCTGTGAATCATTACCAACATTGTTATAGGAAATTATTTAATAGGGTGTGTCAAGTCCTTTCTTTCAAATGTTGTATAACGCGTATTGGGATGGCAAAAATTTAAGTACTCCACATAAAGTCACACGGCATCAGATCTGACGACCGCATGAACGACACGAATATATCAGTCTAAAGAATCCCTTTTTTGCTGAGTATTATTGAGCCGAAATATTATATCGTTATAAAATTTACAAAAGTATAACAGGATAAAAGGTTTGGCATACAGGAATAAGGGAGGAAAATTAATTCCTGCAAAAACATTTGTCGATATACAATGCAGATGCCGTCAAAATTGCAATCAAAAAATTATTTCTGATGAGAGAGAGGCTGCTATGAAAGAATTTTATAGTTTACATAGTCAACTTGACCAAAATATTTTCTTAAGAGGTTGTATCAAAGTTAACCGTCACAGGGCTTCCAGTAAATTGGCTGAAAATACGCTGGATACAGTTAGAAAGGTCCAAACCCTATCTCATACAATTCAAATGTGACTATAATGAAGATACAGAATTTCAAGCTATTAATATAAGAAAATCTTTAGTGGGTAGACCGCAAAGTTTGAAAAATATAGATCAGCTTTTATTATAGTAGGTAGGAGGTAGAACTGTGACAAAGGAAAAATGGAGAGACATGATGGATCTGCTAAAATTCATTCCTCTTATTAACACGATTACTATAAGAACTTGTTAACAAATCTAAATGACGAATCCTCGCATCCAGCTGATGAAGAAGACATTATTTATATTGCTGAATCATCTCAAAGAATAATGCTGCTAACATAAACTTTTTTCAGTTGCCAAATGCAATTATGCATTCTACATTATATATTTGAATTCATATTATCATTATCATATTATGTTTTTAAAAACAATATACATTACATCATCGCGTTTCTCATCTTATTCGCGTTTCTCATCTTATATATATATATATATATATATATATATATATATATATATATATATATATATATATATATATATATCGCTGCATATAAGAAATGTTTACAGTTATACTTCAAGACTTTACGTCAGTTTGTGAGCATAAAAAAGATCGGATATTTTTCATTTATCGTTAGAGCAGCCTTTGTGAAAATCCAATATGAAGAAATAAAACCATTCAAATAATGATCACACATTTATTTTCGACGTACTAATAAAAAAATTAGTATAATTTTTACGTGTATATATATAATAAATATCTTTTTCATATAACTATAGAAGCTTTCACGGCATTCTATGCATTCCTTTCTAAAAATTGACAACATTTACAATATGTTCGAAGTCGAATCGCAAAACGAAAACATTAAAATGTGAAGTTCGCAGTTGTGAAGCTTCCCTATATAAAAAATAAAGGAGAAATGCATAACGCCTTAAAAAAATTGGACTTTAACACGTGTTATTGATACCTTAAGCTAAAACAAATGATCCTGTTCCTAAATAACAAACAAAAACATTAACAAGTCATCCTATTATATCTTATCTAGAAAAAAATAAGAGCAACACATTTATTAACCAAACCGAATTTACTTATTTCAATTGTTCAAAGGGAGGGTAATTTTATACCATCGCCGTCCTCTCGTTTTTTAGCTCGTCAAATATCAATAATTTTTTTAAATCTCTTAAGGTGGATTTATGAAAAAAAAAATGTGGGAAATAAATCACTTGAAGATTTCATATGGTTTTATGACTTACGCATTGTTACCATAACGCAACTCTTTAAGTATAATCGTTCATAACTTTATATAAAGTATAAAATTAAGGCTTTTTTATATTTTTTGTTAATCTATGCAAAAAACTAACATTTAAAAAAATATATAAAAAGTTTTTTACAAATTTTATTAACCTATTAGGTTAGGTTGGTTAGCTTTTATATACTTATTTTAAACCTAACCTAACTTATGTACGATTATGGCTGGCGCTTTGGGCGTCTACATATCCTTTTATTGGGGTGGGTGACTCCCCTTGTTCTTTTGTTATAGTTTTTTGTTGATTCTAGCTTCGTTGGTTAGCTTTCTCCATTCTTTTCTGTTTTTGCATTTTGCTTTCCAGTCTACTATTTCTAGGATTCGGGTATCTTCTTCAATTTGGTTTCTTGGTGTGCCTCTACCTCTTGGCCATAGAGGTATCCATTGTGTTATCCTCCTCACCGTTTCTGTAGGTTTCCTTCTTATAATGTGTCCTGCCCAATTTAGTCTTTGTGCTTTTATATATCTTCTCCTCCCACTTCTTCATTTTTGTGTAATTTTCTTAATTTGTTTTTTTTTATATACAGTAGAGCATCTCTTTATCCGTCAGTTAAAAATTAAAAAAAATATTCGTCAACATCCTGCGCAAGTTTTTAAAGTTTTAAATTTCCCGCGTGCGAAGTTTCGTTGTATTCAATCTGCGCACGTGATGTTTTAACTTTTGCTGGTGTAGTGCTCGTTGCAGTTCAGTTAGCTGTAACTTTGTCAATTGCAGAAAAACTTGAAATGTTAGAAGACGTAATTCGTGGTGTAAGTGAGACTAGTTTAGCGCGGCAGTACAATGTTGACACATCTACGATTTTAGGCATTGAAAAGCAGCGTCAAAGACTATGCTTCCAAATTAGACAGTGAAGATGGAAGTAAAAACAAGAAAATCTATTAAATCAGGAGACGGACTTTACTATGTATATTCGGTTTATGTAAATTATAACCCAAAGACAACCGATTAATAGACCGATAATTTGTGAAAAAGTACAACAAATAAACCAAATGATAAATATTGATCCTAAATTCAAAGCTACATCTGGCTGGCTTTAACGCTTCAAATCCAGACACGGGATAAAGGAGCTACAAGGTGAGAAACTGTCAGCTGATGTAGCATCTGCCAATAATTTTAAAGAGACATTTAATTAATTTTGCAAAGCTGGTGGTTTTGAACCGAAAAAAATTTATAATGCGGACGAAACAAGTCTAAACTGGAAAAAGCTGTCATCCAAGTCCCTTTTCTCGAAAAGGAAATTGCAGCGCCTGGGTAAATAGCCAGCATTACGAATCATGGATTGCAATAACTCTACTGGCGATCACAGATATTTTTGACGAGTGATATGAGAATGTTTTTATATAACAAAAAAAAGATGCTTGGCCCACTGTAAACGAAATCACAATTGACAAAGCATGGAATAAGCTGTATCCTAACCAAATTCGCAAGAAAATAGTGATTCTGTTCCAGATGACCCACAAGAAAGTCTGGATCTGGATAAAATAAGAGAAGTCATCAAAGAAGCACCAGTTTTGAGGAGTGTCAACGATCCTGGATGTTGGATTCTTTCTGATATAGAAATGGTTCAGCAGATAGAGAATGATAATCAGAAAATAAGAAAGGAAGAGTAGGTTAGAGAAAACACTGAAGTGGAAGACGATGTCCCAACTTACGATGAGGAGTTTACCTGTTTGAAAAAAGCAACGAAATAGCTGAGTGTGACACCATTCAGCTTTTGTCCTTAAAAAGACTAGGATATTTACTTGTTATTAGTCTTTGATTATTTGTTGCCTTTGTTTGTATTAATAAAATAGTTTGAGTTGTGTTACAACTCGCACTATTCATATTACAGTGCGAATAAGGCTAAAATCGTCCAAATCAACCGGATTTTCAATTATGCTCTACTGTAGTAAGAAAAAAATATATAAAAAATGCATTGATTACTTGTACAAAAGTTTTCAAGAATTATACGTGAAAGAGTTCGTTTACATGAACATTTAATGCCCAGAAACTATTACAACTTTATATTCCCCTAATTTTTTCGTAAATTCGTCATAAAAACTAGAATTAAAAAAAAAATATTGAAATTTGATTTTTCGATTTTCTCGAGTAAAAAAATTGCGGAGGAGGCCACGATAATATAAAATTGCCAAAGGAAAAAAATTTCCTTAGCCAGAATATTTTTATGAATCTGAAGTGGTCTACAATTCGACATTTCGTCCACTACGATAAGAATATTCCTGTGCACATCAAGAAAAGGATTGTTTGTGTCATAATCAACTACTATCCTAGATTTTATACTTTCAAATGTTTTTTTTTAGTCAAATTCTGCCAATTGGCAATCAATATCTTGTAATCTAACCTCTAAATAGACTTACTGAACACGTTTACACCACCACTACATAAACACTCACAATTACATTGTCTGACGCGCGTTTCGATAACCAAGTTATCGTCTTCAGAAACTGAAGGTAAACAGTTTAGTAGACGGTGTAATTATGAGTGTTAGTGTAGTGGTAGTGTAAACAGTGTGTTCAGTATGAATTCGGTTCCAGTAATTCCATCTTAGTTCTAATTAGATTATTTGGAGATATGTAAGACTTACTTCGCCGATAAACTAGAGAAAATTATAACACAACAATTGGAGGATTCGATACTTATCGTTTCGGTGACAGTCCTGAAGAGAGATTTACCACTTAGTATACGAGATATATTAGTGAATTTAAGTTCAGATTTTAACATTATTTGAGGCAACGTGACGTCTTCCTCTGTTTTGGCTGGGAAGTCACAGAAACGATGTCAAAGTGCAAGTATTTTTATATATTTTTTTTCTTTGTATTTATAATGGTTCATTCTATTATTTCAAAATTTAGGAGCATCTCTAGTATGTATCAATGTTAACAATCAATTAAAAACGTCAACCACCATCATTAATCTAGTAAAACTGAAGAACTACAAGGTAGATGAAATAGAATTTCCTAAAAAACAATTATTGTTCTCATTAACAGCTTTTCCCTCCAAATCTTTCAGGGAGAGTTATTGTTATTGAAATTACAACAAAATTATTTTTCAATATAGGCAGTTTTATTTTCTTTCATTTAATTTTAGTTCCGAATCTCTTTGTGTTAACTTCTAATAAAGTTGCAACTTGCGTTTACGAAAGTAACATAACATCTCGTTTAAAACATTTATTGGCTAACTGAACATATCGAGTTATCCAATGATATTGAGGGATATGATAATTAAATTATAAATAATTCAAGAACGATCCCGTTCTCCATGTGCATCAATGCTACTTTGGAAAAAGGCATCCGAGTAGTGATCTACAAAGAAACGAATAAATATTGACGGAAGTAGATTTACCCTGGTCTTCTGCAACTACATTATTGGTTTCTAGTTACTTCCTTGGTGAATATCTCGGATTTGTCGGCATGCGAGTGAAACTTCGCAATTCGTAACTCATCTCAATACCATGAGCGGTTGCTGTGTCCATATCGCATTTACGAAATATTATCATACGAATGTCGCTGTGAAGGTAGATCTTCCCAGATTTTGAACTCATAAATCTAGAATGCAAAATAAAAAATTAAATTATAACAAACAAATGCAACTTTTAAAATAAGATAGCACACAAGATTCTAAAACGATGCTTGGAATTAAAAAGAAAAATTATGAGTACCATTATAAGACCGAAAAGACATTATGATCTATACAGAAGGAAAATAAAGAAAATGGAGAAGAGAATGTGGTAAAGATAATAAAAGAAAGAACAAGATAGTTATATATTTATATTTATATATATTTATATATTTATACTAATTTACTTGTAGTTACTGTTGTAATAATATTCACTATGTATAAATACGATCCCTGTTTCAGGTTAATATTATTAAATTTACGGTGACATTGTTTTTGAAAATATTTTTATACAATTCAAAATTTACCTCAAATGTATTAGATATCGCAGCCATTTAGGACCCCATTCCAGATTTGTATCATTACAATTTGTCGGCATGTACAATGTGCGTTGTCTGATAAACGTCTGAGAATTGGGTGGCATGTCGGAGAGATCATACATAATCACGAACATCTTCACCACCGTCCCGAGTGGATTGAAGAGTGTTACTTGAACAGTACCCGATTTAGGTACATTGTAACCTTTTTTCCCAAGGTTTATATGGCTCTGAAAATTTAAATTACGTATCAATAAAATGCAAACGTTTTACTACCAAATTTTATATATTTTGTTAGATTTTCTAACTTGAGGATAATTTTGTATATTACTGAACACATTTAAAGTGGTTTTATAATTTGAATAAAATAAGTTAATTGATTGTTGATTTGGGACACCAAAATAACCCGTGATTGTGAAAGCCATGGTTCTGTCAAACAGTGGTCACCTTGAAAACTAAAATAATCTGTATAATCGTGTACCCAATATTTGAACATTATAGACACCAATAAACAATATAAAACATTATCTAGCAAAAATTCAATAACGACCATATGAATCTGCTATATAATTTTGTTTCTCTTTACTAAACTAGAACTAATATTTTAAATGCACGTTTTTCGTCCAAATAGGAGATAGAGGAGAATTTGCACAAAGTTGTTAAGTTAATCCCTGAAAAATGTTTTCTTAAAAGAAATATTTATAGACTTTATACAATGATAAATAATTTTTTTCAGTTAAATTCACAAATAACTTTCACCAATAACGTTTAAAGTACACAGCTAGAATTGCCATAAACTGCCCAAAGTTAATTCATACTTTTCTTATCTACTCTTGTACTAGTAATACCACAAAGTTTAATATCATCATTAGATATCAGGATGTGACTATAAAGTTGCTGAACACTAACAAAGTCTATAGTCCTTCAAGCCTTCCACAAGTCGCTAGTTTATATCCAGTTTAAAGGACCAAACAGTGTTGAGTATAAAATAATAAACGATTCTTATAATTATGAAGTTGTCTATGTGTATTTATTTTTAAATTACTTACGAGGTAAGGAGAAGAAACTTTATCAGTTTCTCCTAAGGTATAGAAAAATACTGTCACTGGTACTACAAGATGTTTGGGGACAAAAGAACCGCTGGCCCCTAATTCTGCTGTGAATCCATGGACGGTTGACGCAGGTTCCAAACGACCATTAAGAACTGATTCTTCGAAACTACCTAAATTTTAAATAAAAAGAAAAATCTAAATTATCAATTTCGTTAATAAAACCATATTAAACATTGTAAGTTCACAGGGCTTGTTCATACACATATAAGCTTAATTTTCATTGTTTTAAATGAGCGATGCATTTAGATACCCTACTGTGCCTCACCAGATATACTTTTGCAGATGTCTATGAGGAAAAAAATTATTAAAATGTCCTTGCTATTTGTCTTTCATCAATCATTCTAGTAGAACCAAAAAATTAATGACGATAGAGGTACTGAACACAGTGTTTAGTACGACAACAACAACTACCCTGTCTGACTACGTTTCTATAATCAAATTATCGTCTTCAGAGACTGGAAGAATGATAACTTATCGAAACGTGCTTCACACAGTGTAGTGTATATGTATATTAACAATGCTTCGAGAAATTCCAACTTAAATGGTAAAGATATTCAATATGTATAATAAAATGAGCTATTGATTTTATTTCAGTCTTTAGAGATTTTTAAACGTCACTTCCATTGTTAAATATTTGTAGACTCTGTTGGAGTGTGTAGTAAAATTAGAATTATACATATTTGGAATCAAAATTATACAGAATATTTTTTGTTATAATTCCATTGACAGGCCCTGTAAAGTTTAAAGCAAAATTCCTAAAAATGAATGAATAATTTGAGAAAAATACAAAAAAATTACGTACATCAACAAGTACAACCGTATATCCAGGGAGGAGTAAGAATAGATAACGTCCAAAGTTATTACCAACCTAATAAACTAGCCGAATGGCCCCTTCGGCGATATTTGACGGGAGTTGTTACGTCGCCCTTGTGATTGGAAAGTAGTTCGGGACTACATGGAGATACTATGCTGCCTTCACTTTCGCTCTCGTCGTCGGTCGAGAAACTTGTCGAAAATAAAGCGCTAAAACCGAAAAATGTGTAACTTTATAGATATATGGTTAATTAAATCGAATTTAAAAACGACTCTGAATTTTATATTAAGCGGAATTATTTTAAAAATCCCTCTAACTTGGTTTTTTGATATAGAAGAAAAGTAAGCAGGTAAGAAAATTGGTCAACTGTATCCCAATGGAAAGTTATGAAGGCGACCAATAGATTTTTAGCAAAATTTGACTCCAGAGTAAACTTTGCTGTTGTAGTTAAGAGAAATATTACTAGTTTCTGTGCTAAATATTCTCAAAACTCATCAAAAAAACGTTGAGATCACATATAAAAAAGGTCTCTTCCCTGCAGATTGAAAATTTGCTCGAATTCAACTCATACCACAACTACCGTCCGTTTACTTTAGTCCCAGCCATTGCCAAGGTCATAAAGAAAGTCGTTGACCAACAAATCTTTAGATATTTTAAGTCTGTTAATATCATAAGCGACCATCAATATGGCTTTCGTAAACAAAGATCAACCAGGGATCTATCTCCTGGCCTATATCACCAACGCATGGACTGCAGCTATAGAAAGGGAAATCGTTGTGGTGCTAACCTTCTAAATAAATTAAGGTCGTGCTCACTTATCAAATAGCTTAGTAGCTTTCTCAACGACCGATCCATCCAGGTCGTTATTAATAAACATACCTCGGAAAGATTTGAGGTCAACGCTGGTCTAAAATACCCTGTGAGTAAAAAGTGTTGCAGAATATTGTAGCCTTGGGGGTGAGGAAGTGGAGAAAAATCGTGGAGACTTGGTACAGAATAGTGAGGTAAGTGATCTTAAAGTGGGGTAATTCACAGCAAAAGATATACAGATATACAGTCATTGAGTATTCTGGTGCAGTTTTGTGTGTTTGGGAATGTTCGATATAATCGAATAAGATTTTAAATATGTAAAATCCTATTTTACATTACTAGGGCAGAAAGATTTCTGCTTTTAGCATCATGGCACACAGTTCAAACTATTTTTCTTTATAGTCGGTTGAAAGTAAGCACGCATCTTTTCAGACAGAAGGTTGAAGATTCCTGCTTTGGTAAAACTGCGCATGAGGGCTCTGAACTGCCCGCCTTGATTCCAGTAGCGTACTTTGGACCCAGGTATACAGCAAAAATTTTCAAGTATCGAGTTAGAAAACTCATTTCTGTCATTAAATACTCAATTTTAACTTTGATACAGTAAAAGTAGATTAGAAATTTACCTTTTTATTGCTGAGACGGAATTGATAGACGAATCAAAATCGAAACAAGTTTTTCCTCTTCGAACGGGCGCGGGACTACTAGTCAAAGGTAAACCAGTTCTGGCGTGGAACACCATTGAAGCGGCGCTGTCTAGATCTTTTCTAAATTTAGCTTGTTCCAGCGGACTCGGTATTTCACCTTTACCCTCTTCATCTTCGAAAATTATTTTTTGCCTAACGTATGCCCTTTTATTATTAGGATCTATGTTTGAAATGTCTCTCATTTTTTTTTCTTTTAAAAGTGGAACAGGACTATCACAATGTTTATCTACGTATACATTAAAATTAGTTTTTTCTCTAATACTAAGAATATCACTTTCTCGCTTATCACAATTAGATATATCACTCTCGCTTGTACTCATTTGTCCGCTGCGTTCTATAGCTTCCAGAAGCAGTTGACCTTTGTCCTTATTGAGATCATTTTTGGCATCGAGAAGCGATCTCTGGTAGCCGTTTCGTTTGGTCGTCGACGCGGAAGTATAATAATTGGAATTTTCAATATATACTTGAAGTTTTGGTTTGTTTTTACTCGTCGATGCTTCGCAAGGTGACGTCGATTTACTACAGAGTCGCTTCACGTTTACTTTATTGGCGATTTTGATATTTTCATCTTCCTCCAGGTCTTCACAACGGTGCTTCCCCTAATAAAAATAATAACTTAGTAATATTTGGAACAATAGTAATAAAAAAACAGCTGTAGCCACTTCACTAACATAATTGTAAAACACTAATTTGACTATGCAAAAAAGGTTGGATATGACCAGGAGAAAGGGTTCCCAACATGACAAACTCTCAAAAATAGTTACTCTTAGGTTAAAAATAATAGCCTACAGATCAAAATAGTAATTTTTAGCACTTTCTTTAGACAATGAAATACAGGTCAAAAAATTCATTCAAATATAAAAACAACCTTGTAGTTTCAATAGATTTATCAACAGAAATAATTTAAAAGCCAAGCAAAAAATATTTAATGTTCTGAAAATGATTGCTAATAACGTTACTTATTTTTCACTTGACATTTCAATAGTTTTAATAATTAATCAAATGAAACTTTCCTCAATTTTCTTTTAATCTAATATATTATAGAATTAGCAGATTTGTGAGTATACACTGTTACAACCCAACTATATAAAATCCATGATTAAAAAAGTCACACTCGGGCTTTTTCACTTTTAAATAAAACTAATCAATTTTCATTTTTTTCTGGCCTTCAAGTTTTAAAGTTCCTATTGCAACTTTTTTCCCAATTCTTCTGCATCTGCCAACAGCCCTTTTGCTGTACAAATATCTTCTGTATCATATTTATCGATAGCTATAGATAGTCTTTTCTGTCCTCTGTTACTAGAGAAGCTGATGATTTTTGTACTTCTTTCTTTTGTTTTTCAACTTAATCAGATTTCTTCCATTTCTTTTCAGATAGCTTCAACTTTAGCTCCTGTTTTTTCACTTTTCCTTATTATTCTTCCCAAGTTTATCTTTCTGCATTAGTCCTACTAGTTTCAGAATAAACCCCGTGGATATATCTTATAAAATTTTCAAAATCCTAAAGACTGATAAGTTTCGGAGCGTTAAGAGGATGGAATTTGAAACGAAATCCAAAATTTATACTTCAGAGCTTGGCGACTAATATGACAGGACTGATTGTCTAAGAGTCACTGGTTGGGGTACATAAGACAAAGACTGCATGTATTCATGCAAAGTGTGGAAATCAAACCCCATTCTGGGCTCTAGCATTGAAGAATAAGTAACAGCTAATAATATTGTATATTCATTATGATTTAGACACATTTCTATAGAATGCGTGGCAAAGTCCACGTTACAATCATATAAATAACAAAGTAGGTACACAACCAAATTAAAAGATAATTTTATTTTGCATAAAACATGTTCGTTAAGTAAAATATGACTATAAATCAGAAAAAAAATCTTATCAATATTTATCCGTTGAATATAAAGGAACAGTGAAAAGTTACCTTTAATTTACAGGAAATGTGCATTCTATCGTCAAGTAAATTATTTTTCGTATCCATCTCGAAAGCCGGTTTCATAGCACAGTTTTTACAAGTTATGTTCGGAATCGTAGAACTTCTTGGCAGACTTAGACACGAAACTTGCAACACCAATCCGTTACCTGTCAAGATATACTAATCATATAAATATTTACTAATAAATTATTTTTTTTTCGTTTTGTAGATACAAGTTGGTATAGTATCTATTTTTTATAAATTGGACAATAATAATAGAAAGTCCAAGTTTTAGGAATGATATCAGACATCGGAATGATAATAACTTTCATGTCATCTATCACCAAATTATTTAAAAAAATTGCTTCTACAGACTTTTCCATACAAAAATGATACTAATCAAACTCGTACAGATAAATGTGGTAATATAAATTATTGAGGTATTAAATCATTTTATTGAATACATTATCTTCTTTTATTTCATGAAACTACCCTATAATATGGGGCATATTATATGGCAGATATTTGTAAAAATAAGGTTGAAATACACTTTAGCTATAAAAATTAGTGTATATGTTACAGTAAAAATAACAAATAGGTAATTATATAAAATTACTGCAGGTACATATAGAAAAATCTAGATTACTTTGAAAATTAAAGCGCAAAAGATTATATTTCGTAAACAGTTGTCAGCATTTATTTTGATATAAAATAGGAATTGTAGTAAATATCTTTTAATGAGTTTATATTAATTCAGCTCGCTGAAATTAATGTAATTCATTTAAAAAATTGTAAAATTGTTGTGTTATTGTGAATAAAGTTTTTTACAAATAGTTTTTAGTGAGAAAAACACTTAACTCCGATACATAATCACCACCGAATTTTGTAAATATGATTAATTATTTCAAATTTATCGGTTATGTAACCTTAACTACATTTTGTACATCGTTCTTAACCAAAAAATATTTTTAAATCTTTTTTAAACGGTATATTAATTCATAAAAACAATAAATAAATTTAAATACCTAACCTCGCCTGACGCGCCAAAACGCATTTGTCATCACATGATTCGAGTGACGTAGAAAGTAAGTAAGCAGACTCAAGTGAGGTTAGAAGTAAATACAGTTTAAACAAAGTTGTTGGGATTCTTTTTAAAAAAACTCTCGCACGGCTGTGAGTATTCAATTTTGTAGAATACAAGTTGACGTATCGTTGGTGCATTGTACCAGAATCTACAAACACCAGTATAAAAACACCAAATGAAGTTTTCGTGCAAGTCCCTCGAGAGGAAAAGCACAAAACCAATGGTTTCAAGCTATAAGAGGGGATTATGTTTGTGAAGACCATTTCAATGTAAGTTTTAATTATTGGTGGGTCTTTAAAAAGATTTAACTTATTGTTATTTTTTACTGTAGCTTGAAACAGAGTTGGAAAACTAACACAATGCAAAGAAATTCTAAAAAAACATGCTGTTCCAACCAAATTCGATTACCAGAAAGACCGGAAAAGATCAACGCTATCATCTTTATAACTACATTTAAATAAAGTTCAAGCAAATAAATGCCATAATGACCATGAATGCATCTACCGTAGGTAGATTGTCCGTTCTTGCTTGGATAAATCCTATTTTAACCATCATTTCAATTAGAATAGTCTTTGAAACCCTTACAAAAACACAAATTGCACTAAACAACTAATTACATCCACTCACAACAAAAGACTGGCTTTTGAAAGGCGACACACGGCGATCGCGCTTCAGTATTTACTTACTTTCTACGTCACAACCGCAGTAACCAATGGAAACACCACTAAATTTGGGACATATGACTTATTGGCAGTGTCCGTGATTTTTTTTTATTTGAATCAGAATTTTTTAACAAGAAGAGGTAAAAGCACCAAATGTTGACACCATAAGAAAGACGAACCATTAATTCCTCGTTCTACAAAAGTGTTCAAGAAAATAAAACTTTCAAGTAGTTTTTATGAATCGTAAGTTCCTTGTGAACAGTTTGCGCGTATTGGACTTACCAAAATATTTTTTTCTATTATCAAAAAAGAATTTTTTCAAACATGACTTTTTGCACCCAATGTTGATACATTTGTCTGCGAAAATTCCATATATTGACATTTGCAGTTCTTTACGTTAACACCATATTGACCCTTCGCTTTCCTGAAGTTAATACTCAAGGCCTAAATGAACAAAAGATATTCAGAAAATGTTTAAATAAAGAAGCTCAGTGAATTTTTAGCATACCTACCTAATTAAATCAAAGAGGAATAGACACAGAAACAGAAAACACAAATTTAACAGAATTACCACTTTAATATCTGGGCTTGGGCAGTTTGTATTGTATGATGCTGATCGATAGGAGATGATTCCCGTTGCTCAGAGGCTTAAAAACCAGCATTATCTCCATAATCAATTTTAACAACCAGGTAAACGCATCCGTTTCACGTTTTTGTTAAGCAGTACAGCCACAACCATGTCTCCTTCATTAATTCGCCCAACTTCTTCCTCGTCACGACACGTTCTATTTTTTCCACGTTGGTGGTTTTCACAGCAACACAGAGTTGTACAATTTATTTTGTCTAGTCGAATAAACTGTTTGAAGGTACGCTTAACTTAACCATGGTTTTCTAGCCTTCCTAGCGAAGGCGGCCGACCTCAATAACTACATTCTTTTCAACTGAATGACGCCAATTTCGAGTACCTACAGTGGCCCAATACCTTATTTTTACATTTTGAAATTGAAGTGTCAACCATTGGTGCTTTTACCCTACGCCTTTAGAAGTATAACATCATTTTTAACACTGATGGATGATCAGATTTAAATCAACGAACCCTGCTTATTGGGCCAGTAGAATAGAGCCCAGGTTTTTTTTGAGTAGTTACTACCTAACCTAACCACTGTTTGTTTTCTTATCCAAAATATTGAGTAATTGGGAATTAAAACACTCAAGCGTACCATGTTTTATTTTATTTATACCTATGAGAGGGTAGCGAAAAAACGTCTACATGCAACGAAATTAGAACCACTCCTGAAATCACGTCGCAAACTGAACGATTTTTCGTATTCTTTATTAATTATTAATTTATATAATTACCCAATTTATTATTTTTACCATAACATGTATAATTTTGGTCGAATAACATTTTCTGAACTATAATTAAAATGTTTTGCACCATCAAATATATTGAATTTGATATAAATATAATATTAATAAGGATAATAAAAATACAATGATAAGATATAAAATTTTAAAAAATGATTAAATGATAAGTTTGATTTATATCATTACATTAATATCGTGTACTAATAATAAATACTGTTTACTGAATCAAATATTTTCTCATAGACTATATTAATAACACACAAGGAAGAAATCAAATTATATTTGAGATCTTGTAATTAGGTTTTGGTCTGCAAACGCACCTCAAATTTTTAGGTTATAACCTAAAAAAAATATCAGACCCAAACCAGCTCTTTAATATTCACATTAAACCGTATCTAAATCATAATACATTTCCCATTGAAATAGCATGGGATTTTTGCAGTTAATTTCAACGATAAAGTTGTATTCATAGTTAAATTCATCATTTTCCTATTTTTTATTTACTATCGCTGTTCGTTTGCAATAAAATTACTGGAGTCAATTAAGTCACTTAAATAAAAAGTTTTAATCTAACGCTATCTGTGAGCAACATGAGTGGTGAAGTGTTTATTTAATAAATGTTATTATTGTTAACTCATTTAGCAAAAATACTGTTTAATATAATTTTCCATAGAAAAATGAACACTTCTGTGGACATGTGATATCAAATCTTTTTTTGTTGTGGGAGGACCAGCTAAAAGAATCAATGGTCATAATTTATCAACTAAGAAAAAATTACTACAAGTAATATTTTATTAAACAAGTGCAACAAAAAAACACTTCCTGCTCTATATCAGAATTTACTACAAGTTGGCAATTTGCTTATCTATTCATCTGATTATTTTAAGAAAATTTCAGGAAATGGGATCGTTATATGTCCATCTTCTATTTCATACACTCCTAGATATGACACTCTGAATTTGCAGACTCTCACAATTCAAGAGAATTGTCCTTCACCTATCGGAATCTATTGGGATTGGGGTGTCACATATACTGCAACCTAAAGTATCTATTGTGTTCTCTTCCTTTGTTGCAGCACTGGGCAAACTCAGTAGTTACAACTGATCTAATCATTCCATTCCTTTAAGAAAAGTTCAGGAAATGGGATCGCTCTATGTCCATCTTCTATTTCATACACTCCTAGGTATGATACTCTGGATTTCCACAGACTCCCACAATTCAAGAGAATGTGTCCTTTACCTATCGGAATCTGCATGTTACTGTCTCTGCTAAACTTAGTATCTTTCTCAATGTCAGTGACAAGACTCTTGTTGGTATCCATAAGTTATTGTTATTTAGATTTATATATTGGGTAGATATTCTTCAGATATAGGTACCCAGGATTATATTTGCCAGTCTTACTCATACAGATTATTCCATTTCTTATCTACCTCCTTTTATAGTTTTTTCTATTGTCCTGTAGCTGATTCCATAGAAGGGTTCGGGTTCTATACTAACTTTAGCAATCTACCTGCTATTTAAATTTCATTCTACTCTAGTGTGGTCCGGAACCAGCTTGGATTTAATGACATTGAAACTCAAAGCTCTAATGGCTGTTGGGCTTTTGGACAAGATGATAATTTCTTGTTGGCGATTACTCCTTTCTAAATTGACCTGAACACTCTATTATTATAAACATTACTATAAAACTGATTATCCTAGAGTGGAATATGAATCAAAACTAGTGATAGTTGTATAAAATCTAAGAATGTTTAGTTGTTATTATTTTGTTATATTTAGGTATAGAAATGAGTTTGATTCAATTGACATACATACCGATTTCTGTTATTGGAAAATCGTGTTTCGTTGCTGAAAGATGAAAAGAAGGAGTGGCCAATGCTTTTCCAGGAGCAGTCAGATGGTATCGAAAATTGTCTTCTGCTATTGTCAATTGTGAGGTATCGTCTTGGGTCGTTAGCCATGCAGTTATTTGAGAAAAGTATAATTGAGATCTGATAGCGCTAGCAAGTTGAGTCACGTTGAAATGTAATAGTTCAGTTGGCCTAAAAACAAATATTCCATAATTACACATCATATTCTTTATGTTTGACGCACGTTTTGATAACCAAATTAACATATTTAGAAACATTATTTGAGAAATAGAAATTGAGAAGAATATAATTTGATAAAGTTTGTTCTTCTTTGTCCTTTGTTCGATTTAGAAGGACTACAGATTAATCATAAACTGTAGGAGTTATATTTTTCACCTAAATGTAAAGTAGGTAATTAAAGATACTTATTATAATACAGGATTGGAAACAAAAATGTTTTTCATGAAAAATCACTGTCTGTTTAGGCCCCTTTCACACCAAACGAATCCGAATCAATCTGGATCACTCCGAATCAAGTTGAATCTGATTGGTCATCTCCACATCAACCTGAATCTATAAAAATCCTTTCATCTTCTTTTTGTTTTCCTTCTTTTAGTTGCTTTTGAGCTATCATCATGGACGCAGTTGTTTTAAATGCAATAGTGTTTTGTATAAGGCAATGGTGGAAACAGAAAACGAAAAAAGTGTGGATACATCACATTAAGAAGATATGAGATTTCCGTTGCTGTGATTTTTATCACTGGCGTCATGAATCGCACTATTTTCTTTAACTTTTAAAATTAATAACTCTACGTCCATCTCGTATGGTTGTTGATTCAAGACTGGCCGGACGAGGAATCTGACAGGTTGAATCAAGTGCGACCTCGAATCAAACTTGATTGAACCAGATTCGTCCGGTCTGAAGGCGGGAGAAGAGTCCCTTCTCATTTAAACGGAGCGCTCGAAGCCTCGAATTAATTAAATTATAGTATATAGGTGAGTGTAAGTGTTTAGTAGGTTTTTTTGCTAATTTTTTGTCAATTGACTTACTTTTTTGAACGTATACTGAAATGCCACTGTTCAAGGACGTACGTATCCTCCAAATTTTCCGTTGTTTCGTCAAATTCTTTACATTCGCACGTCAGTATAACTTCAATACACAATGGGATGCCCTTTTTGCAAAAATTCAAGACTTTCTGGCGGTCGGTGTCAAATTTCATACACTAAAAAAACGACAATAAAAAATAAAATACCGCTTCTTTTTTTTTTAATAAAGTCACATTTCAATTTGAAACCAAAAGATACATTATTATAAAAAATAATTAGACACTGCAGACAGGACAAATTAGGAATTGACATCATACAGGATGAAATATTGAATATGGTTTTTGTTTTTCTAGGTAATTCTCCTCACTAGCTACACATTTTTGCCACCTCACCGGAAGCTGTTTGATGCAGGTATCGAAAAATTCCCTGAGTAACTCGGACAGCTTTGTGCTCCTCTACCACGTCATCGGTGTATGAAATTTTGACCTCCGAGAGCTTTGTTCAGTGCTCCAAACATGCGCTAGCCACAGGGTGATAAGTCCGGATTGTAGAAGGGGTTTTCTAGTATCTTCCACCCCAGTTCTGATATTGTATCGAGATTGAGACGCGCGGTGTAAGGAAGTGCGATATCCTGGAGAAGAATCGGACTTTGCGATGAATTGTTTCTCCGTTTGGAGCGATAAGCGGGTTTCACGTGTGTTTTAAGAAGATTTGGGTAGTTTACAGCATTGATGGAACGTTGTGTGCGCAGAAAATCAACGTACAATAATTTCTGTCGGTTCCAGATTACAGTACATATAAACTTACCCGCGGACATGATTGTTTTCACTTTAACTGGCGCCCTTTCCTCCTTAAACCTCCACTCTTTAGAGGACATCTTGCTTTCGGGAATATAATAGTGTACCTATGATTCGTCTGTGGTGAAGATTGAACATTGAAGATGGTGATTGTCGTATATTAGAAACTATATGTATGAGGGCGGTTCAAATATGATTGAGACAAACGCTCTGAGACATTTATACGAAAATTTACAGTTTCGTCATCTTTCCGGAAGCTTTTTCATATCGAAGAATTCTTTGGGTAACTCGGACAGCTATGAGCGCACAAACTCATCTTCCACGTCGTCGGTGTTTTGACCTCCGAGGGCTTCGTTCAGTGGTTCAAACATGCACTAGACGCAAGGTGATAAGTCCGAATTGTAGAGTGGATTTTCTAGTATCTTCCACCCCAGTTCTGATATTGTATCGAGCTTGAGACGCGCGGTATGAAGGCGTGCGGTATCCTGGAGATTAATCGCTGGAATGTTTCTCCGTTTCGAGCGATAAGGGGTTTCACGTGTGTGCTCAGGAAATCAACGTACATTACTTCCTGTCGGCTCCAGATTACAGTACACATAACCTGTTTTTGCTTTCTCCTTAATCCTCCACCATCCCCCTCTGCCTAGTATTGCGTCACCAAGATCCGTACAGACTTCCAACCTCTGTTTGGGAACACATCGCGCCGTTATTTTGCGATATTGAAGATGTTCGTGGATGATATACTCTACACTACGAATACTAATACCAAGTTCAGCCGAAATTTTCTGAAAATTTATTCTACGCTCCTCCAAAATGAGACATTATCTGGTATGATACTTGTTCGCGGTCGACGATTAAGCGGCTTATTTTAGACGGTTTAGCGGCCATATTTGAATGCTTAGGCCCATTCAAATACAGTTGGTACTCAGGTACTCACTACCGAATTGATTTCGCAAACGCCGACGAATTTGTGTTTTAATACCTTCCCACAAGGACCTTTGGCGAAAGAAATTGTTCAAAGCGGCTACAAAACACCAGAGCCAGTGAAGATAAACGTATTGTATTGACGACACATGGGACTAGAAATAGCAGCTCAAATCAACCTCTTTTAAGACGCCAATTAGAAATTAAGAGGTTGCAGTAGGCTAAATTGGACGCATGAAGAATGGGAGAATGAGAATTTATGTAGTGATGAGTCAAAAGTTTGAGGTTTTTGGGTCTAAGAGAGGTGTTTGTACGCAAGTCAAAGATAAATCCATGTGTAATCCCGACTGTAAAACACGGCGAAGAATCGGTGATGGTTTGGGGATGTTTTGGAAGAAGGACGATTGGAGATCTGATACAAATTTTGATGGAAGGAGGCTATACAAATTATTAAAGGAAAATATAGTTCTGACCAGTGTTTAATCCGAAAATACATATTCATGACAACGATCCCAAGCATTAAAAGAAGATGTGCAAAGAGTATTTGGATGAATTGGAAAGGAATAATGTACTGAAAGTGATGATTTGGCCGACACCGTTGTTTTGGGACAAATTGGACAGTGAATTCATAAAGCGGTGTCCTAGTTCCACTTGACATCTTTGGAATATCCTGAAACACGATTGGAACTAAATAGCCGATAATTATTTATCGAAATAATTACCAAGGGTGGCAAAATTGTGCACCGAAATACTAAAAGCAAAAGGGGGTTCAATTTTTTGTTTGTTTCTCACGAAAATAAATAAATGTCATGTTTTCATCTTCATTTTTATAGCTGACATTCGTGAGGAAAATCGATTTCAAAGATTCCGTTAATTCTCTCACTACTGATGGGAACCATTAATCATCTTGTTAAGCGATACAAAGTGTCTCTTATTTACCCTTCATTAACGTATAGTAACCTACCTATCTAACCCCTAGTTACTATCGAATTCGTTAAGATTTATTGTACACTGACCGCTTCTAATGGGAACCAACGTCATAGTTAAGCGATTCCAAGTGTCCCTTAGACACTTCAAGTTCCATTAACGTATCAAATTACTTACTTTTATTTTATATTGATGTATACGTTTTTTTACAATAAGATTAGTATTTATTAGGTTCTTAATAATTTGACAATCGTCTAGTACAGTAGACCACTTTATTTATTTATGTTTTTTTGCTTAATAAATAGCTTTTTAAAAAGTTGTGAATTGAGGGTAGTTAATCGGTGATTTTGTATTTCGGAAACCGTATTTAAAAAAATAGTATCAAAAAATGTATTAAAAAGATCCTATTGGAAACTAGGGAGTTTAATACAACAAATTGCCTTGATTATTAGACATAATTTTCTTAATAAAGTTTATAAGCGCAGCTCTACACTTTCGAAAGAGAAAGAACTATAAATCAGTTTAACAATCATCACATTAATTCAAAGTGATTTTCACACACAACTTTAATGATTTCAAGTTTAACGGAAAGTCAATTAAAACGTTAAAATTGGAACCAGTATTTACTTTCTTTCTTTTTATATTTTCTCTTGAAACGCATTAAGTAACAGTCCACCTACTTTGCAAGTATGACTAGTTTACTGTTTCAAGGTTATATACTCGTAACGCAGTACCAACAGCATGGGTACTAAATTTTATATTGATATAATAAAAACAGTGTCGGATCAAGTCCCTTTTATTGGCTTCATTAGTAGCGTTCCTTTTGCATGAAATCAGGGCCGGATTAAGATTTATAAGGCCCGGGGCTAAAATAATGACGGGGCCCCCTTAAGGAATTCGAAAACCCGGAAAAATTCACAAAATAATATTAATACGTTAGATTTGTGGTATCAACACATCAAAAAATACAGAATGATTTCCAAATGATGGGGCTGATGGCTCTTGGACCTGGGGCCCGGGGCTATAGCCCCCCACAAGCCTCTAGCTTAATCCGGCCCTGCATGAAAGCTTAGATAATTTGAACTTATTTTAGTGTAGCTCATTTAATTTTATTCAAATCACATGAACTGAGATATTTACCTCCCCCCTTAACAATTCATCAGGCGTCACCCTTTGTTTAAGGGAAATAATTAAACTCAGTCTGATGTTAGATTTACTTGTTTTTGGGTTAGTGCGTAGTGGTTAGAATCGTAGAATGCTTCATCATTTTATTATTCTCTCATTCATAAAAATAGACTAAATCTTAAAAATTGTATCAAATTTGGTATTTTTAAGTTAAAGGGTTGCAAAGAAATCAAATTTTTTTCTTCTTGGTATAGAATTAAATTGCGACCAATCTAACTCTACTACTATATTGTTATAAACTCGTCCACTGATATAGACCCTGATGCCGCTACTGTCCCAATATGTTACCGAAGCTAAAGATTGGGGGGCGCAACTGGTATTTTATAGAAAGTCTGCTAAGTTTTTGTGACTTATCCACACGTTCATATTCATAACGAGGATTTCTCTAGAGGCCTTTTTATATGTTTACGACCAATTAGAGATTTCCAGGAAACGAAGATTCTAGAATGTGATGATATAAAAAACTATATAAAACGAGGTTTTAGCAACTGTAGTGAGTTAGTGAACACATCGGGATTGTGTCAAGTAAAATAAACGTACGTAAAAATTACGTAATTTTGTATAAATTCATCACACTAGTTTTGATTAAAAACCGTTTAAATAAATAAGAACATCGCAATATTTAATAGATTCATTTAAATAACTAGCTTTTACCCGCGGCTTCGTTCGCATCGAATCCATTAAATAAGTATCAGAAATCATTATAATAGAAAAGAACAAACTCTGTAGCTATATTAGAACCTGAGATATAGATCTTTGAATGTAGAAAAATTGCCAAAAACCTACAAAAATCCATAACTCCACATTGAATGTCCGCGCCTAGCTCCTCTCCAACTCAACCGATTTAAGTGTACAAAACTCAAAAGAAAGAAGGTGTTTCAGCGAGTGTTCTTAAACCAAAACGAACTCTGTAGCTATATTAGAACCTGAGATATAGATCTTTGAATGTAGAAAAATTGCCAAAAACCTACAAAAATCCATAACTCCACATTGAATGTCCGCGCCTAGCTTCTCTCCAACTCAACAGATTTAAGTGTACAAAACTCAAAAGAAAGAAGGTATTTCAGCGAGTGTTCTTAAACCAAAACGAACTCTGTAGCTATTTAAGAACCTGAGATATAGATCTTTGAATGTAAAAAAATTGCCAAAAACCTACAAAAATCCATAACTCCACATTGAATGTCCGCGCCTAGCTCCTCTCCAACTCAACCGATTTAAGTGTTCAAAACTCAAAAGAAAGAAGGTGTTTCAGCGAGTGTTCTTAAACCAAAACGAACTCTGTAGCTATATTAGAACCTGAGATATAGATCTTTGAATGTAAAAAAATTGCCAAAAACCTACAAAAATCCATAACTCCACATTGAATGTCCGCGCCTAGCTCCTCTCCAACTCAACCGATTTAAGTGTTCAAAACTCAAGAGAAAGAAGGTGTTTCAGCAAGTGTTCTTAAACCAAAACGAACTCTGTAGTTATATTAGAACCTGAGATATAGATCTTTGAATGTAGAAAAATTGCCAAAAACCTACAAAAATCCATAACTCCACATTGAATGTCCGCGCCTAGCTCCTCTCCAACTCAACCGATTTAAGTGTTCAAAACTCAAAAGAAAGAAGGTGTTTCAGCAAGTGTTCTTAAACCAAAACGAACTCTGTAGCTATATTAGAACCTGAGATATAGATCTTTGATGTAAAAAAATTGCGAAAAACCTACAAAAATCCATAACTCCACATCGAATGTCCACGCCTAGCTTCTCTCCAACTCAACCGATTTAAGTGTTCAAAAACTCAAAAGAAAGAAGGTGTTTCAGCGAGTGTTCTTAAACCAAAACGAAGGCTCTATCTTGAATAGAACCTGAGATACCTTTCATTGAAAAAAAAATTAAGCAAATCGGTTGGGTAGAACGCCAGAACGGACTCGGAATGGAACAATTTTTTTAATATATAAGATTAGTTGAAAATTGATATATTTTGAAGAAAAATGTAACGGAATTTTCTTTCTAAAGATCTACTTATTACTTCATATTTTTTTGAAAAATGTTTAAAAACCGTTGAATATAAAAAATTAACCATAATTTTCGTCAATAAATTTGGTAAAGACGGCATAAAAGTTTGAACCAATATAATGGACTTACCAAAGAATCGGCCAAATCGCACTTATGCTCTTTGAAGGCTCCCTTTACTAGTGTACAGTGGGGCCCTTCGTAAAATTTTTTAGATTTCGAATTAATTCCACCTGGAATACGTCCTTCCGTTACTAATGTAGCTACCGACACCAGAATGTCTCCTTCTTCTGCATTACCTTGCTCCGAGCCGAAATTTGTACTATGCATCTACAACAATTTAAAAACAAACTGGTTCATTATCGTTTTTTGAAGGTTTTAATTATAAAATTGGAACAATCAAATATAACAACGATAAATACGATAACCTGTCAATTAAAATCGAACATCAAAGTCGTGGACAATATTTTCTTAGATTGTGAAGGCATAAAGGTCAAAAATAAAAATTTTAAAAGAGAGTAGTGAAATGTTCGGGACCAATGCGGATTTTTCAGCTAATTTTTAGAAAAGAAAAGTTCTTATACGACTAACTACACTTTACATTTCTGTACTTTATGTTCCCGATATGCTTTTTAAACTTTATCTTCATCAGTATATATTTCTTCACTTTCAAATTAACATTAAAAATTCGAATTAAAACGCTCGCAAATATCATGGTGTCTATATGTGACGCTACAAATTTATATGTTACAGGAAAAGTATATTTTTAGGGAGAGTTGACTCTGCCTAGGAAGAGTTAACTCTTACTAAAAGTTTCAGTAAAAGTTGGATGAGAATAAACAGATCAACTTTACGTAGGAAGAGTTAACTATAACTACTGTGGTTTAGTAAAAGTTTATTCCGAGACGTTGGTCTTCTCATATAACTGCGCGCGTATATCTTTGTTTTGTTTATGTTTATTCCAGCTCTAGTTGTTTACTGTCTTTACCGTTGTCTTCCCGTTCACGTGTCTATTTGATGCTATTAACAACAGCGACCAAGGATTCAGTAAGTGTTTACATTTCAATAATTAGTTGCAGTTTGTTATAAAATTCATTAATAGCCCAGTAAACGAAGTAGTTTAAAGTTGTAAAATTATCTACCTAATGTGTGTCGTGATTCTCCGAATTTGAGCTATCTTCACGTCAATTTGGACATGAGAAAAATTGATGCAAAATGTATCCCCAAATGTTGGAATGTTGACCAAAAGCGTGCAAGGGTAGAAGCATCGCGTTCGATCTGTGCTCGATTTGAAAACGATGTAGACTTCTTAAACCGAATTGTTACTATGGATGAGACTTGGGTACATTTCTACGATCCAGAAACAAAGCAACAATCGATAGAATGGCGATACTCTGGTTCTCCAAGACCTAAGAAGTTTCATATCCAAAAATCTGCTGAAAAAGTTCTTGCTTTAGTTTTTTGGGATTGCCATGAAGTAATCATGACTGATTTTTTGGATAAGGGCAGAACAAAAACTGGAGATCACTATTCGACATTACGGAAAAAATTAAAGAGAAAAGCTATCCAAGGGTGTTTTGTTTTTGCAGGACAACGCCGCTGCACACAAATCTCATGTTGCCATGCAAAAAATTCGTCTTTTAGGGTTGGAATTACTAGAAACACCCCGCTCATTCACCAGATTCAGCTCCGTCCAACAATCATTTCTTTTCTCAACTGAAAAAAAGTTTAAGAGGACGTAAATTTGCTTCCAACGAGGAGGTAATAAAAGCTGTGGGCGTCTGGTTTGCAGAGCAAAAAGAAACATTTTTCTTAAAGATTTATAGACGTTGCAGAAATAAAATATTTTGACATTTTGTTTGGTTCTATAGTAAGCTAGTAATGTATCCTCCTATATCAAAAAACATCTCACTATTACATTGGTAAATTCATGAGCCCAGTAATACATACTTACACTACGCACATTAGCCCCAACTCATCTCTCCCTAAATGCACCAATAGAAGAATGAATAAGGGAGAACTTCAACACCAATGCCTTTCTTATCAGATGAGGTCATCAGTTTTACTCGCTGCTCCGTAATTCCATGGATTTAGTGAAAGTATCCGGCTATAATTTTCATTTATTTAGGAGAGTTTCATGTACTTTACTCCATTTCTCGTATCGACTTCCTTTTTGGGTATGTTATTAACAGTTTATAGATAGTGCTTACGAACGAAAGAATGAATCCACTTGCTAAAATTTTCGTTACTCAACATCCTGCCATTCCTTGCGAATCAGCAGGCTTTTAATAGGTGGTCTTTATCTTTTTGGTGGTTCAGCTATTTTCTCGGTAATAGTGTAGTCCTCTAGGTTGAGGTGAGCTCTTCGAATCTATTCCTAGCGGAGTCGTTCATGAATTCTTTCAGTACAATTCTCGAATCTGGGACATTCATTGCTTTCTTTAGGGTGATGTTTTCCTGGGCTTTGAGAAATGATGAGGTGGAGATTGGTCTAAAAGTTCAGCTTTATCTTCACACCCATCGTCATGCCTCATTTGTTTAATTCACTAGGTATGGGATGTAGTCCTGATAGTCTGCTCTTGGTCTAGGCGTTGATGGTTTAACTGTTGTCTACTTTTTTCCCGAAGAACACTACATGGGTTTTCACCTCATTGACGCTGTACACCAGTCTGTTCCGAAAGTAGTAAGATTTTTCCAAATAGCATATTTGCTTCCAATGAGTTAGCCAGTTTTCGTACTTTTGAATCGTCTCTAACAAGCCGTGATGCACCCTTGAGCGTCGATTTAATTCTCGGTAATAGAAAAACAGTTTGCCAGGGCGAAGAAGATCCTGACAGGTGGTTTTCAGATTCGACTTTTGCTTCTTTAACAACACTCGCGGCTTCAACTTCGAGCACACATCAAGTTTTCTGTAACAATCTCAAAAGGTCCGGAAGGCGTCCAGAGTAGTCGTTGTCTTCCACTTTTTCACAAAGTTCTCAGAACAGCTTGCGCCAATCAAAAAAAGCCACTGCTACTACTTTCGGAACCTTTATTATTTATTTTTGTCACATAGACTTTCTGCTACCACTACAACCACAATTTACACTTACGGAGAATGTTTAGGTAGGTAAACTAACAAGCATCAGTGTTGGTCAATTAATACAAGTTTTAAACTAAAAATTAGTGACAAATTGTACATTTTAGAGTACCTCGGTAAAATAGAAATGGTTTATACTACAATCTGCGAAAAAAAAAAAAATTTAAGCGAAAGAAGGTTATCTACCAACAAATATCAAGTGAAAGTGCGGAAAAATTTTGTTCGTTTTAATTATGATTACGAGTTTACTGATATAATGTAATTACAAATTGATACGATGGTCGGTTACTCGCTGGGTGAGATCGTAATACATTTCTTGCTTTTTTTGTTGTTGCGTTTGAAGGTAAAAGTTAAAAAAGTAAGAAGCAGAATCGGATTCAGAATATGAGGAACGAAAATTATGCTAAAACATTATGACTTGTGGCGACCATGCCATGCGCCCTCGCATTAAAAAATACACAATACAGGTACACAACTTCCTCAATAGAACAATAATATTTTCTTTTATAACCCCTTAAACCTCTCCGATATACCTGGTACACGTTTTGGGAAAAAGCAATACATTTACACGAACCCAGTCGAGACGTTTTGAATCGAAGAGAAATTCATTCTATCTTGGGACAGCTAAGCGAACGCCTAGATCTCAGCGGAGCTACTCAGCTTCTAAAGATTCGGCGCGCGCAGGTTTAGTTTTTCATTTTGTTTGGTGTATATTGTTTTGTTTCGTATTTATGTATATATAGTAGACTGAGAAGTTATCGAATCCTCGACACTAAGACTAGCGCTCATAGAGTGGATATATTGTTTTGCGTTTTGATACCCAAGTTATCGTCTTCAGTGACCTAGGGTAACATAGTTTCTGAAGACGATAAGTGATAGTTAGAATAAGATACACATTTTATTTGGCATAAATTATTATCCTCCAATGATGGTATGTTGACTTACAGCTCGTCTTCAAGTTGATCTACAACCTGTTCTGTAAAACTGTGTCAAATGCGTCGTTTACATTACAGAGAAGGAAAAACTATTATTATTGTCTTCTGATGGGGTAGTTACAATGTGCATAATTATTTATAAATAACACTAATGGAAAAAATGCATATAACGTTCAGTTTAACTGCAAAAACACGTAATAAAGAGCTGAGAAAATTAATAAGAAACAAAGTAACCTCTATGAAAAAAAAAACTACGTAATTTAACAAATCAAAACTTGAAGTTACCTGCTTTTATCAATTGTTTTGATAAAAATAACTATTTGTCGGTCTTACAATCAGCGTCATACCAATTTTATTGTTATGGTTCCTTTAATTGAGAGAGAAAAGATGTCTAATTATGGTAGGTTACGAAGATAGACTTCAAGTCGTGGAGAAGCTTGTGCTTTTGACCTCCAACTACTAGAAGCAGATTTGTTGCAATTCAATGAAATGGGAAGACCAGGAAAGTTGGATATTCTGCAGTTATTAGAAAACAACCCTCACGCAATTACAAGAGAAATAACTTTACAAAAAAATGTAAATCAGTCGTTTGTATTTTTTGATGAAAGAAAAACTGCACTACAAAGTTCAACTTGTTCACCAGCTCTCAGGAGAAGATGCATGGAATTTTATGAAAATCCAAATTTTTTTAATTGTGTAGTATTTTTAAACGAGTTAACGTTTTGTTCAAGTGCCACAATGAATCGACAATGGGCTCGGGAAAATCACGTAACACACACCCAGCTCTTATTTATACCACAAGAAATTAACTGCTGGGCGATATTTGGAACATCTTCGTATGGCAGTGCTTCCGAACTTGATTGCGGCATTTCCGTTTGTAAATAATAGTGGAAACTTTGATACCAGTAGTTGGTTCACCCAACCACATTATGGTCTTAAAATTTGAAGTGTTTTGGATAACAAATTAGATGGATGGGAAGACGTGGATCAATATAGTTGCCGCCTAGGTCACTTGATCTTACTCCCCTTGATTTTTTCCCGTGGGGACATTTCATGTCTACGTTAAACGACCAGTCAATTTAGAATTAGACATGAAGTAATTCGTATAGATCCGTAAATGATCGAAAAAATATTAATTACGTAATAACAAATTAGACATTTTATTTTTTGACCTATTAAAAGACACGGAATAAAATAAACTGTTTGAGATATATATAGGCTTACATGCAAACCATTTAGGTCCATAGCCTTGGAATTTCTCTCCATTTCTTTCAATCCCTTGTTTTTTCTGTCTAGCTCTAAGGTCTTCTTTCACCGCTTCCCTCCACAGTTTTTTTGGTCTATCTCTTTTCCTCTCGCCCTCCAATATCTTCCATGCAACTCGTTTCAAGAGACTGTCTTTGTCCATTCGTTCTAAGTGAAATTGTAATCTTTTTATCTTTATCAACGCGCTGATTGGTGCCTCATTAAAAAGTGTATAAATTTCATGGTTTGATCTCTCCCATCCTAATTCTGTCTGATTTCCTCCAAAAATTCCTTTTAATATTTTTCTCTTGCAGATATTCAATCTCTGTTTGGCTTTATTTGTCATTACCCAAGGCGTATGTCAGGGTGGGTATCAACATTGTCTTAGTATTTCTTCCGTAGGTAAAATCCATGATATTCAATAAGAGGTTTTCTTATTCATGAATAAATAATTTTTGATTTTGTGCTTTTACATTATTTTTAAAAATGAGCGTTGTACGTTTTACAAATTTTGTGCATTACTTTATCATAACTTTATATTTCGATGTATAAAAAAACTTGGTTTACGTAGTAACTAACTAAATAAAAACGACTGATTATCTTGGCAAACTGATTAAAGCTTCTACTGGTTCGAGAAAAAAAACTTTTTGTTAACATCAACCATATTATATTTAGTACAGAACTACTACTTTCTATTTTTGACGTGACAGAGCATCAGCTCGCTGGTATACAGACGTTTACCTGTTGTTTAGATTTAGATTAGGGAAATAAGCAAAACACCATTCGAAAGAGCGTAGAAAAATTACGAAAATGTCAAGTCAAAATATTACTTTCCATGAAAGTCTTTGTCCATTATTTTGAAAATATCTGACGTATCGTTGAAATAGTTAGAGAGAAATACGAGAATACGAGGGTGACATGAAAAGTTTACAACAAAACTTGAGGTTAGAAACAAACGACGCAATACAACTCATAGAAGCTTTCTTTCAACAATTTCAGTGGAGCAGTTTGAACAGGAATTTATGGAGAAGGAACCTATGATAGGAATAGTGGTAGGTGAATTCAGATTAAACCTGTAACGTGCCAATCGGCTTAAATTTGTTGAATATTTCATTGTTCACGTATTGTGACCCAGATAGACGGGGAGCTAGCTACAAAAAACAGCATCGATTTGGTACACGGCGTTTGAGTTCTTTAACTGTAAGAAAATACTTAGTACATCCCCGAATGGCATTTCTGGCTGTTCGTTCAGGCCGCAAAAGATAATTACAGCCAGTTTTCCACGACGAAAAATGTGCCGGAAAACTGATGAGGTACACGCGTGAAAATTGATACATGCTAATGTGAGAACCTCAACTAAGAGCGGTACACTAATGCCAGAAATGAAAAAGGTTGGGAAACCCTCGCCAGACGCGACTCAAAGATTCGGAACAACCCTAGGAAAAAACCGACAAGGTACACGCGTTAAAATTTTTTCACATGAATTTGGGGACCTTAACTAAGAGCGATGCATTAATGCCAGAAACGGGATCGATCGGAAAACCCTCGCCAGAAGCGATTCAAAGTTCGGGAAAATCAGTAAAAAAAACGACATGGTACACGCGTGAAATTTTTTTTTGCGCTTCTAGGGACCCCAACTAAGAACGGCAAAATAGTGCCAGAAATGTATCTGGTCGGAAAAAAATTAAATAAGGTCGACGTAAATTTAAAATCGATAGCATTCAAAGTCGTTATAGTCCAGAGCTTTTCCATTGACACTACTAGAAATACCGTTTTTTTCGGTAATTATACACTTTCACGGTCACTTGGTTTTTGGCTCTAGAAAATCGAAAAATGGATGGACTTTAATGATCTTGGTCTCAAAATGTTCCATTTTACGACGGATTTATAAAAAAAAATTAGTAGAAATAGCTGGAATGAAAATTTCTCATAGTTTTAGTGTTTTAAATCGTAAAAAAAACGGTTTTGCAAAATAATCCTTTACAAAAAATTATCTCATTATCAGATAAAGTTCTTATATTTTTTTTGTATTCTATATAAATTAATAAACAATTAAAAAAAAATCTAAAAAGAATGATTTTTTTTGTCAGTTTTTAAAGCTTAAAATGAAATCGATGAAAAACAAACAATTTTCGTGAATAGTTTCGTACTATATTCTTCAATGTTATTAGTTTTTGGACCATTAAAAATCGAAAAATAGACAAATTTTATAATTTTGGTCTCAAAATGTTCCATTTTACGACGAATTTATGAAAAACACGGGGGTAGTGGCTGAATTTGCGGTTTTTAATAGTTTTAAACCTTAAATAGTAGAAAAACGGGTTTTTCTAAATAATCCGTTACGAAAATTTTTTCTCGTTATCAAGTTCAGTTTCAACTTTAAAATCCTCAATTCCTTTGATGTTCCAATTGACGCCTATTATTTAATTCCATTTTGGGAATCATTAATCTCAATGAAGATTTTGATGTCTTAAACTGATCTAAAAATCTTATTTTGGTCATCAATGTCATCATAAATTATTATAACAATGTTTGTATGGCATTGATACACTTTTGAGGTTCAAAATAAATTTTATAAGATCCATTTTTAACCTCAACTTTGTTAAAGTGGACGAAACAACAAAATTGAAGTCAAAATGGGCTTAGATTATATGTATAATGATATATTTGTAATCCGAATTTTGTAATCCGCCGTAAAATGGAACATTTTGAGACCAAGATCATTAAAATCCATCCATTTTTCGATTTTCTAGAGCCAAAAAACCAGGTGACCGCGAAAGTGTACCTTTTTTTCTACCCCAAATAAAAAAAAAATCATCGCGATACGCTGCAAATTCGCTGAGTCCGATTTCAAGCCGCTTTCCCAGTTTCTGGCGACTAAGATTCGAATTATTCCTCTACCTAGCTACATTTCAAGTAAAAGTAAATTTTAATAAATCTGTGGTGATTTTATTCTTTATATTAGCTTGTAAGTTTTTCTTTAATTTTTTTATTGTGCTCACAAAAATTTCAGTTGTCTTTCTGGATTTCCTTCTGTTTTAAGCAAATTTTCTATGATAGTTTTCATTTGAACTCGTATTTTCGATTCATTTGGGAAACAGAACGAATAGAATCGAACAGATTCCTGTTTGGTTATAAATTCAGTTTTATTATATGTAGTTTCTTCAAATCTTCTGTTCTTTTTATTCATTCCGTAATTTCCATTTGTGTTCCCGTTTCCTTCCTCATTATATTTTTTTCCCGCAGTTCTACAGCTGCCCGGTTGATAGTTTCCACAACAAGGTTAGAACCACCAGACTACAAACTCATTCTCAACTCTAACATCTGGAAATCCAGTTGAGAACTGCAACTATCCCGGATTTCTATAGATAAGCCCCAGTCTTATCTTTAATATATAAACAATTCTAAGTTGTTTTTAATGTATAACTGCTTTTGTTCGAGAATGCTCTTTTGAATACGCAGTTAATACGAATTTACTATTTCTTCAATAAATTTATTTGTTGCTGAAACTTTTTTATTGTTCTTAGTAATATATATTAATTTGTTTAATTTTTATTTTAATTCAATTCTTAAGGTGTTTCCAGCTTTTCCACCTTTTTCATTCACTTTTAACATCGTCGTTAAAAAACTGGTGGCGTCCAATTTAATATTAATTGTTCAATCCCATCTAAATACCAGTTTTCATATAACGGGTGCGGCAGCATAACTTCCTTTTTTAAAAAGTTCGCCATTTAGTCGGTAGATGTCGTAACGGAGTGCTAGTGGTCTCGTTCGAGAGGGGGGACTATAAAGTTTTGTCCCGGCACAGTTCAGTCGCCATCATGCGTTGGAACAGTGAGGAGCGTGCGTTTGCCGTTGAGGTTTACTTTTCGAGCGGATGTTCTGTGATCGCAACCCAGCGCGCCTTTCGGAATCGCTTTAATTTAGCCCCCTTGGCCCCTGTCCCGGACCGGAAATCAATTGTTACGTGGGTCACTACGTTCAGACAAACTGCAAGTGTGACAAGACGAAGAACTGGAGTCCCTCGGCCCATTAGATCACCGGAGAACATTGAGTTAGTTAGAACTTCAGTGTTGCGATCACCACGGCGTTCTGCGCGCAAACATGCGTCTGCCCTTGGACTTTCCGATCGTTCTGTGAGGAGAATACTTCATGATGATCTTCATTTTCATCCATACAAGATGGCAATTGTGCAGGAACTTTCTGAACGTGACTTCAATTCTCGGAGGAACGCGTGTGAGGTTTTTCTGGAAGTCGTTCCTGAGGACGCTATTGTTTTTTTTAGTGATGAAGCCCATTTTCATTTGTGTGGATCCGTAAACAAACAAAACATGCGCTACTGGGCTGATACCAATCCTCGACAATTGCATCAACGGCCTTTGCATTCACCTAAAGTCACAGTGTGGTGTGCAATTTACTCACGTGGAATTATTGGTTCCTGGTTCTTTGAGGAAAATGAAGTCACAGTGACAGTGAATTCGCACCGGTATGTAAACATGTTACAGGAATTTTTTTTCCCACGGCTAGATGAGTTGGACTTAGGGGACACTTGGTTCCAACAAGACGGAGCAACGGCACACACTTCAAGAACATCGATGGCTGTTTTGAGGGAACACTTCCCAGAGCGCCTTATCTCAATTAGGGGCGATTTGGAGTGGCCAGCCCGCTCTCCCGATTTGACCCCTTGTGATTATTTCCTATGGGGTTTTTTGAAATCCCGTGTGTATGTGAACCGTCCAAGGACCCTACAAGATTTGAAGACGAACATCCAGGAAGAAATTGCCAACATAACGCCTGCTATGCTGGCAAGAGTCATGACAAACGCCAGAAATCGGTTTACTCAGTGTATGGAGAATGGGGGACGTCACCTAACTGATTTGATCTTCAAAACTCAGTAAAACAAAACTTTATGTATGTGCCTGTATTATAAAAAACGAATAAAAATTTTCTGATTCATACAATAAGTTTTATTAACTTTTGAAAAAAGGAAGTTATGCTGCCGCACCCTGTACTTTAACTGAGGTCTAATAACGCTTCCTGAAGAAGAGTCACCTGTCGGGGATTTAAGGTTACAAATCTCAACAATAACAGTGACGAAATTTCTTAAGGATAATTATTATACCTATCGTGCTAAAGACAGGCCATCTGGGCCCATAGTACCTCCGCATACCATCTCTTTTCTTTGTAGTTCTTGATTCCCATTCTCGCAATATTATTTCTCCAATTACTCAGAGTTTCATGAATGTTTATTTTAAATAATGTTGGTGATAAACTAAACCCTTGTCTCAAACCTTTCGAATGCGAAAATGGTTTTGAGAGGGTATTTACCAACTGGACTACACCTATTGATTTTCTGTATAGCTCGAACATAAATATTGCAGAGGTCAAATTTCGTGAATATATCAAAAAGCGATTTCAACGGCACCGTGTCGTAGGCCTTTTCGAGATCAACAAATACGAGGTGAGTGGTTAAATTTAGAATAGCATTTTAAACTTATTAATTAATTAGCGCTTGCCTACATCGACACGAGGATGGTCCCAGAATGTTATGTGATACAAAACGTTTATTTGAAAGGCCTTAGCCCAACCAATATAAAAACTGAACTAGATTCTACTCTAGGTGAGACTGCTCCTTCGTTATCAACAGTGAAATATTGGGAAGCAGAGTTTGAACAAGGCCATACGACCTGCGAAGACCAGCTTCGTAGTAGTCGACCAATGAGGTGGCGACTCCAGAAATGTTGAAGAAAATCCATAAAGCGGTACTGGATGATCATCGATTGAAAGTCCTCGAGCTAGTAGACATAGTAGGCATTTCAAAAAGCTTTGTGCAAGAATGGTGCCGCGTTTGATCACAATGGAACAAAAACAGCGTCGTGAAGACGTTTCCATCGATTGTTTGGCAATGTTTCATAGAAATAAAGCCGAATTTTTGCGCCGTTTCATAACCATGGATGAAACGTAGGTCCATCACTTCACATCCGAACCAAAAGAACAATCAAAGCAAAGAATTGAAAAGGGAGAACCGGCTCCAAAGAAGGCAAAGACCGTTTCATCTAGAGGCGTCGGTTTTTTGGGATGCGCGTGGAATAATTTCCATTGACTATCTTGAAATAGTAAAAACTATCGACGGCGAGTATTATGCGAACCTATTGCAACGTTTGAGCAAAAGAATCAACCAAAAACGGCCGCATTTGGCTAAGAAGAAAGTGTTATTGCATCAATACAATGCACCAGCTAACAGATCCGTTATTGCAACGTACAGAATCAATAAATTAAAGTTTGAATTGCTACCTCATGTACCCTATTCGCCAGATTCACCCCCATCGGATTATTTTCTGTTCTGTAAATTGACAAAATGGCTCTGTGGTCAGAGATTTTCCACGGTTAATTTTCGACAGTTAATGGCTTTTTGAGAAGCTTGACGATTCTTATAATAAAACTTATTGAACATCGCTGGGAAAAGTGTATGGAGCTAAAAGGATATTACGTTGGAAAATATATTTTTTTCCAAAATGTTTTCTTTGTTGGACCAGGTACTTCTGGGACCATCCTCGTATACCTACATTGTTATTGACTCTCCTTCTAATAGAAATGGTTGGAAGATTAAATGGCACTGTTCCAATGCTTGAATAACAGGAATAAATCTATTTTAGTGAGATTTTTTACTCGTTAGATATTTTCTCTTTCCTAGAAAACAAAACTTTCAACTCTCGAGAAAGGAATTCCACAGATATTCTTCCTGTTTTGCTCCTTTTTTTAAATGTTTATATCTCCTACAAATAAAACAACTGAAAATACTCTTCTAGAGCTTAGTCTAAAAGCTCCTTTTTAGGTTTATAAACAACAATTTTATTGGTATATAAAAACGAACCATATTACAAAATAACAATCCACAAAATACCATTAAAATAAATATTTAGAAATTAATGACAATTTAACAACCATTGTTTGATTACGCGTCCATCTACTCAACATTTTAAAGCACATTTGTTTTAATCTTAAAATTTCAGTCACATTATATTTCTATAGTATACAAAAAGCCCATTAATTATAACGTATCATTTACTTGGTTTTTCTATTATTGTAACAAAGAAAAAATTAGTATAAAATATATATATATTCATAGCTCATTGTTAGCGAAAAAACTAATTGGAATTACCCTGACTACAACAGTTTTAAATTATCTATTTTACATTCGATTAAAAACTAACAAAGAATTTAATCCGAAAACAAATTAAGCAACGATCAATAGTTAACCCAATTTCTTTGTCTACTTACCGTTACAATTCAAAGCTTCGATTCAGTTACATATTCATCATAACAAAACACGCGCCCACCTCGCCGTACTTATTGTTGTATACATGCAGTGGAAACAACTAAACAGCTGATCGTTATCCCTACTACTGTATTCAAAACCTTGACGTCAATACCATCCGAGCTCATCATTGGTTGAAAAGACGTGCCCGTTGCCATATTCACAGCTGATCACTACCAGAAAAGGTACAGCTGATGATCGGAGAGCGTAGTTGTCAAATCGATAATTTATACAAATCAATAGGTAATTTTACAACGAAATAGGAAAGTTTGATATAATTAAGTATAGTGGAAACTTTTTGACGCGAAAATAAGTTATTTTTTGATTGTACTAAAAACAATAAAGAGATTTTTCTCGACACAAATGTAGCTTATTAAAATGTTATCGTTAGAAAATTTATGACTCACGTGATTGATTCATAAAAATATTTTTAAACAATAGGGAACATTCTAGTGAATGTAAAAATTATTGTTTCATTATTTACGCAGTAGGTAAAGGAATTGAAAGATGATTAAGTAACAGGAAATTTTCAAATGATTATTAAATTATTTTTTATATACACTGTGGCTAAAATGTTTTAAAAATTTAATTCCGTCGATTTCATTTTATTATAGGAAACGTTTCAAAACATGTCTTTTTCTATATTAATTTTAATTGATTTTCCAGAAAAACAGATGAAAATGAAGCCTGGATCAACTAAAATTATAATTTTTTGCTACTAAGAAACATCTGTGATTTAAATAAATTAAAATCTTATGGCACAATTTACAGAGCGCGGCTATACGAGGGCTGCCTGTTAAGTTTCCAACTTAACAAAGAATCAAAACATGTGTTTTTAGTTTGAAAATGATTTGAGGGGTTCTAGTGTTTCAAAATTCAAATCATAATTGGATTTCTGTATAACTGTATAACTTGAGAGGGTTTGTCACGATTTTATTAGTTTACGTACCTACGTTTACTTTTAAGATGGTCACTTCTTTTAGATAATCGCCAATTTCTTTTGATGAACGTACGGGGTGAGCAACTAAGAACGGTCGTTGGCCATAATCCAGGGTCGGATTATATTACTGACTCATGGAAAAAAAAATTTCATCAAGTAACATTAGAAGCACGTGGAAATTATTTGCAGAATTTCAGGTATTTGAAAATATGAAATTGAAAAAGCAAAATTTTTTCAAAATTATCCAATTAAGTGGGACTTTATACACGATAATCGAATTTTTCTACAAATTCTGCGCATTTTTCATTGCACAAGTTTGTCTATCTCTACAAATTAGAGGTAGGGGAGAGTGGGAACTTTGTTATTAAAAAAATACTTATAATTCCGGTTCGAGTTGACCGATTTTTATAAAGTTGATGTTATATGAAAGAGATTTTGTCCGACAACACAAAATATATAAATTCTAATAAATTTAATTACCAACGAGAACGCTAGAGGGCGTTGTTTTATATATTGTAGATATTGTGATTTCTCTTGACATATTAAAATAGAAGCAAAAAAGGTTGACCAGGTGTTTTAAACTAAACTAACAAGAAGGCTATAAAAAATATTAAAAGAAAATGTAGGATCGGCGGCCCAAAGAGCGATGCTGAGTATGTTGTATTGGTTTCTACAAGATATTCGAAAAATAATGTCAATAGGATTGGAAGTCCCAAAAGAATTTACAACACGTATTAAAACCTCGATCTGGTGTGGGGTTACCGATGTGTCTTTTCAATATTTCGAGCTTTCGAATACTCAATTAATTGACGTATGTGATTTTAAATATTGTTATACTTCTACACATATTTTTATATTGTACTTGACCATAATATCAGTCCCTAATGATGAAATGTAGTATTCGAAAGCTCGCCACTTATACGAAAATAGGTACACTTCGGTGTTTTATTCGCCACATTCCCACAAACACTTTTTCTTGTACAGCTTTTCTTGTAGTTTGATCCAACTAATAAATTACAATAAGGTTCTTCATAAAAAGACATCATTCATTGAAATAGAATAGAAAAAAACAATTTTTAGTGTCCCACATCCACTTCACATTTTTGGAATATACTGAAACATGAATGGAATCAAATAGGCGACGATTATTTGTCGAAATTATTACCCGGAATGCCAAAATTGTGAACCGAAATAATAAAAGCAAAAGGAGGGAAATAAAATTTATTACAATTTTTCGCAACTTGTGTGGCAGGACCTCTTTAATCTGAACTCCGTTCGTACTCGTGGAGCGGTCAGATTATAGCACAGAATATCTATAGGGTATAAATTATGAAATAAAAATAATAGTATAGTGTAATTATCTTAATATATAAAAATTCAGTGTCCGTGTGTATGTTCCGAAAGAACTCAAAAACGTGTCTACTGTTATTCATGAATGTTGGCATATATATGGCATTTGGTCCAACGTAAATGATAGGATAGTTATTATTTAAATTAATGTTCTCAATAATTAAAAATAAACTGATCATCAACGTTGATTGTTGTTATTAATCGTAGTTTCCATAAGTCTGGAATAGATGGCGCCTTAAGCGAATTTCTTTACAGAGAACTGTAAAATTTTGTCCTTTGTATCCTTTTTAAATCACTCAGCCATAGCAACGCGTGGCCGGGTTTGCTAGTAAATATATATTTATCTGTAAACTTTACATTTCTACAACTTTTTTAAAGAAAACCAATATTTTAGTTTGTCCGGAGATATTTAGTGACTAATAAAAAGCTTTCTCTCTTAATTTAGCATTTTTTCTGGTGAAGATATATCCTCTTGGTTAGCCCATGTAGGATATGTATGTAAGGCATACACCGCGCTTGAAATTGAAACGCTTACCACTAGTCCAACGTGAGACGTTTCTTCACTTTCGCCCTCTCATTTTTGTGTTACTTGTCTTATTATTTCATCATGAGTAAGATGTTCAGTTTCATCAATTTCAGTCGCAGAAAAGACTCTATTGACTAAAAATACTAAAGGAATCTCATCTTCGAGTTCAAAGTAATCGTATGTATATTTTTGGAGTCCAATATTTTTTTATAGGTTCGCATTCAACTGGAGTCAATGAAAAACCAGCTTTTTTCATAGTGGTCTTCTTAAGCACATCGGATATAGTACATTCAGACTCTAATTCCTTTTGTTCAAAAACATGAAGCAAAAGTTTTATCTCGTAATTCACATTTATGTTATGAATAACGTTTTGGTCCATTGGCTGGATGGGTCGTGACCAATGCATTTATTTGCCCCAAGTTATGTACTGGTAGCTTTCGTACAAATGCACGTTGCATTGCCTATGACCAACAAAGGCAATTTCTACATCCCAGCAGCATTCACGCTGGGCATGAAATTCTTTCTTTTAAAATTTTAGAACCTGGGGCTCTAACTTCTAAGTTAGGTGTCAGCGTTTTCTCCAACCAAACTTTACTGGCAGAAAACTTTTCGAGTTGTTGAAATTTCGGGCGTTTTTAAAGTCTTTAGAGCACCTGGACCCTTTCAGTTCTCACAACATAAGACAGGCAGGGTAACGTGTTTCCTTTTCTTTGACGTCGAAGCCATGTTGTAAAAACACAAATAACAATTGCGTATGATACCTATTCGACAATCGGTAAGTAACTGACATGGCAACAAGTGAAAAAGCTTTCGGATTAGAAGGAGTTCTGATTAAAGAGGTCCTGTTGTAGTTTCTAGACGAAACTCAATTGAATTATTAATGAAAATATTCAGTTCAACTATTTTTTTCCTTTACAGCCATCGCCGCTGAGTACAATCCAAGTAAACGCTGAAAATATTTTAATATGTCATAAAATATCGAAAATGTTTACAACTAGAAGTAATTATTTTTAAAAATTCCTACCAACAAATAATTATTTTCATTGAATACTATCAAAAGTCAGTATATTGTTAAACAACGGTTTATTACATTTCAGTGTAAACTCAACAGATTATTATATAAAACGTGTTTACAATAGACCTGATTAAAACAAAAGCGAAAGGTTAAAATTGACATTAACTAGGAAGTTAACAGAAACACACAAAGCAATTGTGAAAAACATTTGGCAACGTTGCAGAGTTTCGTTAAATCAAGGTTAAAGCTTTGCACGTGTAGTGTCGAGGCTGTTACCAGATGTGGAAAGCAGGACGAAAGGACGATCGGGTGCAGGGCAAGGACAAAAAGAGTATTTTTTATTTATGTATGATGTAGTGAAAAAAAAAACTACATAATATGAGTGAAATAAACAAGATTGCTCTATTCTATAGGTTCCAATTGAACAGGCATTTTTCTGCCAGTTGTCACAAATATAACCGATATTTGTTGTTGTTGAATTGTTTGTTATATAAACAAAAAAATCTTGCAATTTCTATTGAGTAGCACTTTTGGTTAACCTTGTGAAGAAATACAAAGATACAGTCGAATCCATAAAGAAAATGATACGGTACTTGGAAGGAAAAGGATAAAAATTGGGAGGAGTTGGCAAGAGGATTTAATGATGAAAATAACAAAAACGCTCATATTTTCGATATAACCAGAAAAAAATTAAATAATGTGGGACAATTTGAAGATTCAATCCAGAACGAATAACTTTCTGTTTACTTGTCCCGTCGACAATGTTGACAATTTCTTCATCTTCATTTTCAATTGCATCAAATATAAACTGCGAATCTATCTACCAAAATCTTTTATAATATTGTAAAAATATGAATAACACGAAAAAGTTAGGTTCGGATCCTTTGTTTCATCCTACACCGAAGTTTAAACTACCCCCAGATTGCTGGTAACGTTTAAACCAAAGTTTGAAAGTTAGAAACAATTTAATTGATTCCAAGGAAACGCGATATCAATTGGTAAATGATGATTTCCAATTCAAGATAGAATAGGCTCGTTTCAAAGAAGCTTTCAGGATCTTGGAGACGTTCATCCTCACCAAATTCATCAAAATGAAGTTTCACTTTCCACTCAGTATTTGAGGCATTTGAAAGATTGAAGTGCTTTAGAGGCCGCGTCGATGGTTTGTACAATTTTATAGTGGAAAACCAGTAACATAATGAAGTTGTAGTCGGCCTTCTTCATCAATAAAATAGTTTCATTTCTCTCATGAAATAGTTTTTGTTGACGCTTTTGAAGTTTGAACTACCCCCAGATCTTCACTTGTAAAATTAGGCCTCAAACAATCAACTTTCGATAAGGTAAGGAGCTGTTTACATACATCTTTTAGAAGATACAAGGGAGTCCGATAATCGGCTCATGCTGGTACTAGGTTAGTTTTCTACTGCGTCAAATCTCCACTATTAAAAATGTTAAACCAAGTCTGCGGCGTTTACTCATTAACAGTGTTTTCCCTTTCAATTTCACATATATTCCTTACTGGCACGGCTGCTGTAAACTTTTGTTTGCTCCTATAATATCTTACAGGACTCCATATATTATGAAAACGTATTGCGTCACCAATAATCAGAGAGAAAATTATAAGAAGAAAGTAAAACAATTGTACTCTCTTCATCTTATTAGATAGTACTATAGGACTCATAATCCTGTCCGATAATCAAGCAGCCATTAGAACTCTAAACTCCAATAACATAAAATCCAAACTCGTTTAGGATTTGCCTAGAAGAATCAAAAGACTTAGGCAAGAAGAATGAAATTACCCTAAAATAGATTCCGGGACACACTGGAGCGAAGGAAAATGGAATAGCTGATAAGCGGGGACAAACAAGACCTTCATGGGACCCGAATTCTTCTGTGGTATCACATATACAAAAGCACTGGAAAGAAACATAGGAGTAAAAACAATTAGTGGGAAAACCTACAGAGGGTGAAACAGGCAAAGACTATTCTGAGAAACTATAACCAGAGAAGAACTGTTGAATGTATCAACTTAAGTAAGAACAATCTACGAATAGTAACTGGTGTTCTATCGGGGCACTGTCGCCTCAAAACACACCTGAAGATGCTAGACCTGCAGCTTGCAGATTTTTTTGGACAGAGAACGAAACTCCAGAGCTGTACACCTGGGAGCGCTTAAAATAGAAGACGAAGATCCCACATTCTAGATACATACATACTACATACATGTTTATATTAAGGCGTACGAGTTTATAACTTTCAATCCCTTTATCTCTTACCTACATTTTTTCTTTGGGACCAAATAAAATCAACAAATCTAATTGTTAAGTTCATGCGACTAATAAAAAATAATTACCTTCAATTTTCAGTACAGGTGTAAATAAAAGCTGCATACCAAAGAAGAAACTTCAACTTTTCTGCTCCATTTTCCGACTCCTCGAGATGTCTGTATCTGGAAATAAAAATATAGAAAATAATCGATGTGAACAATAAGTTTTCAATTTATTTTAGAAAGGGCGACTTATTGTTATTGCTTTCAGTCGGGTAATTTGTTTCGACCGCTGAAAGAATGGACTATAACAAAAACAAAGTTCTTACGTATATAAAATACTATTTAATACAATAAATAACTTGCGACTCAAGTTTTGAGACAGATAAATAGGTTCTGAACGCATCAACCGCTTCTTTAGGTGTAGAAAAACGTTGACCTCGCAATTCGTTTTTGACTGCATAAGAAGGTGCTAAACAAGGACTGCACGGCGGATAACCCGTCAATTAGATGTTTTGACTGTTGAAAAACGTTTTTGTTCGAACTGATCTGTAAGAGCTAGCATTGTCGAGGTGGGGAATTATTCGTCTTCTGCGATTGGTTTCCCTAGTTTTTCGATCACTTCTGGTAAACCAATGCTGATACACCATTTAGAATTGACCTTTTTTCGTTGTTCTAATGGAACTGTGGCAACATGTCGTTTTACCGAAAAACCGGTGGCCATTTGTGTTTCGTTTCGTGCCTCAATCTCACGGTATGTGACATGACGATCTTGCAGTAACAATTTACACATAGTATAAATGTTTTCTGGCACAACTGCCGGTTTTGGACGATCTGCACAAAATTAATCCTGTTCCGAAGTACGACGACGATTGACGTCGGAAAACCAGCGAAACAGAGGCTCGAGATGATGCTCTATCACCAATAGTCGAAGCTAGTTGATCGTCACACTGTTGTTGGTTTAATCCACGTCGAACATCATCGCACGAAAATGTTTGCGATATAATTTGACTGAAATCAATGTTTCCGTAAACAACTCAAATAACAGTCGCATGACAACACATTCTAAGTACGTCCATCATTAAAAATGTCAAACTTCATGATGACATATTCACATCAGTGTTGCCATATCTCACAACTTAGGAAGCAGCCCTCTGATAAGTATTTTTATATAAATAGTACAGTACGGAATCTTTTTCCTTCTTTCAGGTATCGGGAGGAGGATTCCGGTTCCGGTTGTGCCCAAAGTTTTCTGATAATAATTTAGATTCAATTAGGATTTTCCCTTTATTATCTATTTAAGTTCCTATATGCCTTACTTCCGTCTCGTTCTACTTCTTTTCTTGATAGTATCTCCTGTTTCCATTGCTGAAATCAAACGTGGTCTTATGAATTTCAATGACGATACCAAAAAATATGGCAACCAGGGATATCATCGGAAAAGTTTCCCAAATGGTTGTGCATGACCGCAGTATGAAGGTTAGAAGAGATAGAAAAGGCTGTCGGTATACCAATGAGCGCATTTGCCATATACCTAAGAGTTATGGATATGTAAGTAATCCGCGCTTTGTGTGCCGTGTTTGTCCACTTTAGACCAAGGGCTCAATAAACATTCTACAGTCCTTATTGACACAGTTTAACAAAATGACCCAGATTTGTTGCATCGATTCATAAGCTGGATCCACCACTAAACGACTGAAACAAAAAACCAAAACAGTGGATTGCAAAGGCGAGGACTGTTCCGAACATAGCAGAGACGTTTCATTGACTGGAAAAGTGATGGGAATCGTAAAACAATAACAGGAAAGTACTACGCGTCTCTGCTTGATAAGATAATGCAAAAATCGACCTCACTTGAAGAAAACGTGCTTTTCCATCACTTCGAATTGGTTAACTACTTAGCGTATTCACTAGATATGGCGCCAAGCGTAAGAGTCTGTTTTCATTCTAAAAATATATCCGTAGGAAGCCATTTCTCTTTATTTTTTCATCATTTGCCCTTATTTTATCATTTGCTTTATCTCTTCATTTCTATATTTATCCGGCTTCGTTTTTTTCGCTATTCTTAGAATATCCTGGACAGCAAGGTTAACAAAGGGATAATAAGACTTGTTAACAAACAACAAGAACGATTTGAAATTATTAAAAAGATGAAAACGGCATACTTATGGTAAATAATGCGAAATAAGGAACATCAATTCTTGCAACTGTTAATTGAGGGCAAGATAGAGGACTGAGAGGTATCAGAAGAAGGAAAATGTCTTGGTTGCGATATATCAGAAAATGGTCAGGCCTATGCGGTATTCAGTCGTTAATAAACGCAGCAAGGAACAAAGAAATAAAGGAAACGTTATCGTAATCATCTATTAATGGATTGCATTAGAAAAAAAGAAGTGTTAGTAAACATAAATTAGAATATATGGTGTAAAAATAATCAAACCAATATATGGGAAGAGATTGGAATGCATAAGCGAATTAAGTAGAGCTATAATATAAGATAGCCAATCGAGAATTGTACGTTTGTTCACCAAAGCAAGCTGGTACGAATCGAACCAAATACTGCATGAAAATCTTGGGATACCATTTGTGAAAGAAGGAAGAACAAAAGAAACGCCTCGACCTTGTAGAAAATCTTTTAAATGTTTTTTCACAACTACTTCTTAAACCAACCAACAATAGAATACTGCAAAAGAAGTGACCAGTTGACTGAATGAAAGGGTAAATGACTTAAATCGAAAATAACCAACTCGAAACAAGTCATATTTTAATAAAGACTCAAATAGATTGAAGTGTCAATTTTTAACTGTTTTTTTTTACAAAAGAGGCCTAAAATCAAGACGATTTCTCAAGAAAAAGAAGTGAAACTCATCAATTGATGGAATCTAATACGCCGATGTAGGTCAGTAGCCTTTAAGCCATGAAATTAGCACTGCTGATTGTACTAAATGAAAAATATCGTGTTTTTTATCCATTTTCATCCGTTTTAGAATATACGTCCTGTATAATCAATTTTATTGTGATTACATAAATATTTTCTATTTCAATATATAAACATATCTTGGAGTATTTATAAACAATCGGAACCTTGAGAACTAATTTAATGATTATTTTCGATTGGTTAATATAATTTATTTTTTTTTTCTCCTTTCCTTTTTACTCGAAATATATGTTTCCAAAGTAATCCTCTTGGAACGGTTTAAATGACAATCATTTTACCTGAAGGTAATTTCGTAAAAAGACATGTCAACGAGATCTCACATTAAATACTACTACAGATAGGTAATCCTGATCAGGACCCTATAAAGTAATTCCCGACCAGAACCCTACAAGATAATCCTAATCAGGACCATATAAAGTAATTCCCGATCAGAACCCTACAAGATAATCCTAATGAGGACCATATAAGGTAGTCCTGATTAGGACAATGTGAAGTAATCCCGATCAGAGAGGTATAAGGTAATCCTAATCAGGACAATATAAGGCAATCCTAATCAGGACCTTATAACGTTATTCTGATAAGGACCATATAAAGTAATTCCCGATCAGAACCCTACAAGATAATCCTAATGAGGACCATATAAGGTAGTCCTGATCAGGCCAATATGAAGTAATCCCGATCAGAGAGGTATAAGGTAATCCTAATCAGGACAATATAAGGCAATGCTAATCAGGACCTTATAAGGTTATTCTGATAAGGACCATATAAAGTAATTCCCGATCAGAACCCTACAAGATAATCCTAATCAGGATCATATAAAGTAGTCCTGATCAGGCCAATGTGAAGTAATCCCGATCAGAGAGGTATAAGGTAATCCTAATCAGGACAATATAAGGCAATGCTAATCAGGACCTTATAAGGTTATTCTGATAAGGACCATATAAAGTAATTCCCGATCAGAACCCTACAAGATAATCCTAATCAGGATCATATAAAGTAGTCCTGATCAGGCCAATGTGAAGTAATCCCGATCAGAGAGGTATAAGGTAATCCTAATCAGGACAATATAAGGCAATCCTAATCAGGACCTTATAACGTTATTCTGATAAGGACCATATAAAGTAATTCCCGATCAGAACCCTACAAGATAATCCTAATGAGGACCATATAAAGTAGTCCTGATCAGGCCAATATGAAGTAATCCCGATCAGAGAGGTATAAGGTAATCCTAATCAGGACAATATATGGCAATCCTAATCAGGACCTTATAACGTTATTCTGATAAGGACCATATAAAGTAATTCGCGATCAGAACCATGCAAGATAATCCTAATCAGGATCATATAAAGTAGTCCTGATCAGGCCAATGTGAAGTAATCCCGATCAGAGAGGTATAAGGTAATCCTTATCAGGACAATATAAGGCAATCCTAATCAGGACCTTATAACGTTATTCTGATAAGGACCATATAAAGTAATTCCCGATCAGAACCCGACAAGATAATCCTAATGAGGACCATATAAGGTAGTCCTGATCAGGCCAATGTGAAGTAATCCCGATCAGAGAGGTATAAGGTAATCCTTATCAGGACAATATAAGGCAATCCTAATCAGGACCTTATAACGTTATTCTGATAAGGACCATATAAAGTAATTCCCGATCAGAACCCTGCAAGATAATCCTAATCAGGATCATATAAAGTAGTCCTGATCAGGCCAATGTGAAGTAATCCCGATCAGAGAGGTATAAGGTAATCCTAATCAGGACAATATAAGGCAATGCTAATCAGGACCTTATAACGTTATTCTGATAAGGACCATATAAAGTAATTCCCGATCAGAACCCTACAAGATAATCCTAATGAGGACCATATAAGGTAGTCCTGATTAGGACAATGTGAAGTAATCCCGATCAGAGAGGTATAAGGTAATCCTAATCAGGACAATATAAGGCAATGCTAATCAGGACCTTATAAGGTTATTCTGATAAGGACCATATAAAGTAATTCCCGATTAGAACCCTACAAGATAATCCTAATCAGGATCATATAAAGTAGTCCTGATCAGGCCAATGTGAAGTAATCCCGATCAGAGAGGTATAAGGTAATCCTAATCAGGACAATATAAGGCAATGCTAATCAGGACCTTATAACGTTATTCTGATAAGGACCATATAAAGTAATTCCCGATCAGAACCCTACAAGACAATCCTAATGAGGACCATATAAGGTAGTCCTGATCAGGCCAATATGAAGTAATCCCGATCAGAGAGGTATAAGGTAATCCTAATCAGGACAATATAAGGCAATGCTAATCAGGACCTTATAAGGTTATTCTGATAAGGACCATATAAAGTAATTCCCGATCAGAACCCTACAAGATAATCCTAATCAGGATCATATAAAGTAGTCCTGATCAGGCCAATGTGAAGTAATCCCGATCAGAGAGGTATAAGGTAATCCTAATCAGGACAATATAAGGCAATCCTAATCAGGACCTTATAACGTTATTCTGATAAGGACCATATAAAGTAATTCCCGATCAGAACCCTACAAGATAATCCTAATGAGGACCATATAAGGTAGTCCTGATCAGGCCAATATGAAGTAATCCCGATCAGAGAGGTATAAGGTAATCCTAATCAGCACAATATATGGCAATCCTAATCAGGACCTTATAACGTTATTCTGATAAGGACCATATAAAGTAATTCCCGATCAGAACCCTACAAGATAATCCTAATGAGGACCATATAAGGTAGTCCTGATCAGGCCAATATGAAGTAATCCCGATCAGAGAGGTATAAGGTAATCCTAATCAGGACAATATAAGGCAATCCTATTCAGGACCTTATAACGTTATTCTGATAAGGACCATATAAAGTAATTCCCGATCAGAACCCTACAAGACAATCCTAATGAGGACCATATAAGGTAGTCCTGATCAGGCCAATATGAAGTAATCCCGATCAGAGAGGTATAAGGTAATCCTAATCAGGACAATATAAGGCAATGCTAATCAGGACCTTATAAGGTTATTCTGATAAGGACCATATAAAGTAATTCCCGATCAGAACCCTACAAGATAATCCTAATCAGGATCATATAAAGTAGTCCTGATCAGGCCAATGTGAAGTAATCCCGATCAGAGAGGTATAAGGTAATCCTAATCAGGACAATATAAGGCAATCCTAATCAGGACCTTATAACGTTATTCTGATAAGGACCATATAAAGTAATTCCCGATCAGAACCCTACAAGATAATCCTAATGAGGACCATATAAGGTAGTCCTGATCAGGCCAATATGAAGTAATCCCGATCAGAGAGGTATAAGGTAATCCTAATCAGCACAATATATGGCAATCCTAATCAGGACCTTATAACGTTATTCTGATAAGGACCATATAAAGTAATTCCCGATCAGAACCCTACAAGATAATCCTAATGAGGACCATATAAGGTAGTCCTGATCAGGCCAATATGAAGTAATCCCGATCAGAGAGGTATAAGGTAATCCTAATCAGGACAATATAAGGCAATCCTATTCAGGACCTTATAACGTTATTCTGATAAGGACCATATAAAGTAATTCCCGATCAGAACCCTACAAGATAATCCTAATGAGGACCATATAAGGTAGTCCTGATTAGGACAATGTGAAGTAATCCCGATCAGAGAGGTATAAGGTAATCCTAATCAGGACAATATAAGGCAATCCTAATCAGGACCTTATAAGGTTATTCTGATAAGGACCATATAAAGTAATTCCCGATCAGAACCATGCAAGATAATCCTAATCAGGATCATATAAAGTAGTCCTGATCAGGCCAATGTGAAGTAATCCCGATCAGAGAGGTATAAGGTAATCCTTATCAGGACAATATAAGGCAATCCTAATCAGGACCTTATAACGTTATTCTGATAAGGACCATATAAAGTAATTCCCGATCAGAACCCGACAAGATAATCCTAATGAGGACCATATAAGGTAGTCCTGATCAGGCCAATGTGAAGTAATCCCGATCAGAGAGGTATAAGGTAATCCTAATCAGGACAATATAAGGCAATCCTAATCAAGACCTTATAAGATTATTCTGATAAGGACCATGAAAGGTAAAACTGATCAGGACTATATAAAGTAATCCTTCTCAGAACCCTATAAGGTAATCCTAATCAGGACAATATAGGGCAATCCTAATCAGGATTTTATAAGGTAATCAAAAGTCATAGAACAAATCATCGCTTATAACACAAATAATACTCGTATGACAACACGTTTAAGTACGATGGCAATGTCAGATTTGATATATTCACATCAGTGTTGCCATATCTCAAAACTTTGATAGCAATACCTTTGTATGTAATTCCGACAGAACCACATCGCATATCTCGTGTAGTCTGCTTCTTCTTCTAGTTGTGTGAGAGATTCCGGAAGATCTCTTTCCGTGAAGGATTAGCTCCGATGGCTACATACCTCTGTTATCACGGTTGATTTGTCTTCGCAAAAGTATGTGTAATGGTTTTACTGCCTTGATTAGTCTTCCAAATTTCTAATCCCTTCGCCTTCTTTAAAACTGATCCCGATGTTTAACTAGACAATTGCTTATGAAGTACGAAGTTACTAGGAACTAGTTTCTAGGAACTTTCTACTTGTTTTTTTTGTGTTGTTTTTATCGTGTGTGGTTTTGTGTTCAATTAGATGGTCCTAATAGCTGTAACTGTAACTGCCACTGACGCGATATAAGTAAAGATCCCTAATATTTTTCAAGAAGACATTTTGGAGGTTGTATTTTAATGGTTTGTGTTAGCGTATCCATCGAGGTGATTGGATAGTAGAGGATACCTTGACGTCCTTAAAGAAAATTTAGAACTTTTTTGGATAGCAATGATAATCAACACATACATATTCCAACAGAATATTTATTCATACATGTTAGTACAGAGTCATTGGCTTGGTTCGAGGAAAAAAATATTGGAATATAGTTATGGACTCTATATAGGACAAAACGTACTGAAATTCAGTGAAACGTGGCTTATAGGTAATACAATCCAAAAAAGTAAAACTCGGATGAGGTTATTGGCATGGCAAAATACGAAATCCGTTTGGAAACGTTTAACAGAACTAAATTAGACGGTCAACGAACCCAACAAATCGGATAAATAATTTTGGTCGCGGTGGTAAATTCAAATAATTAATACACATAAATTTCATCAATTTACTACGCAGAGTAAATTTTTTTATTCATATATAAGGTATTGAAAAACATTTTATAGGGCATAAATTTTGATGTAAATTTCATTAGAGCATCGTGAGAAATAATGAACTCATTTTTTGAATTGTATTTTCACTCCATTCTTTGAGTTAGTTAAGTATAACTTTATTAGAAATGAAAAAGATTAATATCAAAATATGTATGTCGAGCTCACATAATTGAAATTTATCAAATACTATCGCCAAGATGGATGTTATTTAATTTGTCAATATTTGTAGCTCTTTCGAATCTAAACATCCTATTTCGTGATGATTTGTCTTGATTACAGGTCTCCTTCAATTGAAATTACGTTTAATAACAGATAATATCTTGACGTTTCGAACTAAATATTTTGATTAAGACCAAACGACAAGATTTTATCTGTTTCTTTTTTTTATGTAAAAAGCCTCCCGTGTGGAGATGCCTGTAGATATTGAACATCAGTAGGGTAGGGTCCCGATAAATTGACGTTCTGGGCATCTGCAGTAGTCTTGCAAACACTGCTCATGGCGGTATTATGTTAGACATCTTGGTATTGCCGTGGAAGTATCAGTAAAAGTCAGGCCAGCGACCTTTCTTCTATGCTCTAAGCTGTCTAAATTTCTGGTCAACTTTGGATCGTTGATAAGTCGAACTACTTCTGTATTGAATCGAGCACCTTTAATGTGTGCTAGGGAGCTGAGCTCCAAATGTGGAAGCAATATTCCAAAGATGGACGAATTTGGACCTTGTAGAAGATTAGAAGCTGCTGCGGATTATATAGCTTTTTGGTTTTAAAGAGGGATTCAAAGTTTTTGTGAAACCGACTTAGCTAAATCGGTCACGTGAGTCTTTGTTTAATTAAACTCAATCAGATTGCTTCCACCCCATTCCAGAATGTTTTCCAGATCGGTATTGATTGTGATGATCTGTTGCTGCTTACGGATTTGGATAGTATCCGAGTTTATTGAGGCGGTTGATTTGAACAAAGACACCAGTGTGCTATCGTCGTGAAGCTATAGATCGAGTAGTTTGTCGAGATCGTTGATGTACAGCCAGCGTTGACCTCAGACTTTTCTGAGGTGTATTCATTGATGTATCTGTCTTTGAGGAAGCTACTAGGCCAGCCGATAACTGAGAACGACAAAAGATGTTAATTTATTTAGAATGTTGTTATGCCAAACCATGTCAAAAGCCTTCGATATGTAAAGTCTGTTTGCTCTGGATTCTCCATATTTCTCTATAGCTTCAGTCCACCCCGATTGATCTATGTTTACGAAAGCTGTATTGATGGTCGCAAACGATGTTAGCAGATTCTTGATTTGCTGGTTAACGACTTTCTTCATGTCCTTAGTAACTGCTGGGTTTAAAGCAATCGGGTGGTAGTTGAGAAACGTCTTTTTTCCTTTTTTCTTGGTATTGGTTGAACCCGACCAATTTTCCAATCTCCAGGGAAGCCTTCGATATGTCAAGTCTGATTGCTCTGGATTCTCCATTTTTCTCTATAGCTTCAGTCCATCCTCGGTTGATCTATGATTACGAAAGCCCTATTGATGGCCGCTGATGATTCTTTATTTGCTGGTTAACGACTTTCTCCATGACCTTGGCAATGGCTGGGGACTAGAGCAATCGGGTGGTAGTTATTGGGAATAGTCTTTTTTCCTTTTTTTAGTATTGGTTGAACCCAACCAATTTTCCAATCTTCAGGGAAGAGACCTCTTTTATATGATGGAGAAAAGATTTGCTTAGCGGACATGTTAGTTTTGCTACGCAATTCTGCGACCCAACAAATCCGCCTCCTCTTTTGCGATCAGTGCGATTGATCCTATTTGAAAGGAGATTTAAAACCAAGACAAATCATGAAGAATATGCGTAACATTTAATAAATATATATAAATATGATAAATTTGCTGTTTCTATAATTTGGGCAGAGCTAAGACATCATTCCGATGATTGCTACTATTCCGGTGGTAAAAAGCTACCACAATTTTGTACACTGAACTTCAAATGATTTCTGCTTAAGTTCCCGTTAACTTCCAAATTTAAATATAACTTTCTGTGATTTAAACATCACTACCAACTGACTTATATATAAGTTCCAGACTACTTTATCAGATTGATCAAGAAATGGGGTTTATCTCTTACTAGTGATGTGGGCTGGGCAAATGCCCAATGGGTTGGTCATTTACAAAACGGGCAAATGTGCGGAAATTTCCCCTAAGTCAGTTTAAGCACCCAACGTTGGGCTTTTCAATAATTATTTTAATTATTATATATAATAATTTTTTATAATGCTAAAATGAAATCTAATGATTGAAACACAATATGTATAAAATAGGTTTTTATTTCAAAAATGTAGGTTTTAAATGTAAATTGGTAACACTTCTAGCTTCTAGCATAATTTGACAACTTTGATTTATTCTGATTTGGGGTTTGAATGAAATGGAGATTTTCACTTTTTTGTCGATCAGATTTTTAATTCTATTAGTATTTTTGCAAAATGGTTAAGAAAAAGTAACTTATTTGAAATTTTTTACTTTGAAACGGTAAATTCGTCAATAAGTATCATAATATCAATATGTTTGCTGGACAATAATTCAATATTTTTTCAGATGTAGTGTACGGCCCCAAGTCCTACTGGGTCTTCCACATTTAGAGCGATAGAATTCGAAACCATGAGGACAGCATATAGGCTGAACATACACAAAGAACTGCAGGCTGGACCAGCTGGACATGCAAAAATCTGCACGCAGGCCACGGGACCAATCATGTTGATGGGCAGGGACCAAATGGACAAACTCGTTGTCAAGTGTAAATGTGGATTTAAACAATCAATTCAAGTCTTCTCATAAAAAAAAATAAAATCATTTTAACTTCACAAACAAAAGGAAAGACAGAATAAATAATAACCTGATTCTAGGCACAACATTAGATGCCAAACTTCGATGGAAAGTGCATGTTAAAAAGAAAAACTAGGACCCAAATATAGGAAAAGGTAATGGATAATTGGAATAAACTCCACTGTGTCTTCACATATTAAGCAGATACTTAAACCTGTGTGGACTTATGGTACTCAACTATGGAAATTCCCTGAAGCAAGCAACTTAGCAATAATCCAAGCTCTGAGGGATATTCCCCTAGGTACAGCCGCGGTAGTGACCTCCAAAGAGACCTGGAAATGGACACAGTTTCTCAAACTATCAACAAATTAGACAAGGGTCATAAAGAAAGGCTCTATCATATCATATGTCAATCTCAAGACTGTCCAGCTCCTTGTCAATACTGGGTTAAGAAGAAGATTTAAGAGGATCAAGTCCTTTGATTTAGTTTAGTGTTTTCAATGTAAAAGCAGAGCTTGTGTATGCACGTTATAAACTATAGTGCAATCCATTCTAAGGAATCTAAAAAACGCTGATGAATACAGTTTACTTTTAAATTCAATCCTATTAGATTGAGTAGATTAAATTGCTCATCGGTCACTGTTGACTGATTGTAATATACTAAATACCTTTATGTGCTTAATATAAAAAAAGATAACTGATTTTGGTCCTCGATCTCTCTTAGATCGAGTGCTGCATATAATTGAATAAATTGACTGTATGTAACTTTGTGTTTTTTTTTATCAACTGCGAAAATTTTCCAAAATTTAACTGGTTTTCATTCTCAATTGTACGTTTTGGTGTAATAGAAGACATTAAATATTATGCAAGAAAATGCTATTTTCTGTGACCTACTTCTTCAGTTTTATTATAGAATTTATATGTGTGGGTTTCATATGTAGATTTTGTTAAATCGATCTATAATAAGAAGAAAAATCCTATTTTGATAATTCGTAACCGTACTAATATAAAATGAATACATTTTTAGAAGACGTCAATAAGAATACCAAGATCCATCCACATCTTCTAACGATTCTCGTCTCCAGCGAAATAATGTTTAATTGTGACACCATTTTCAATTTGAGTGTTAATCCTTCTTTAGTCAAAAATCCAAAATTTTATACCAACGTGAAATTCAATTTGAGACATTTTTCAAAACAACTGATCTTCGAGATCTAGTATTGTTACGAACTCGTCCCCGACATGGACCGTGAAGCCGATCCTGTTCGATTATGTTAATGGAATATAAAATCTGGTGGACGCGCCGGGTACAAATTTGTAAGAAAGGCAAACCCTTAACTTGTTTTTATATCTTATTTATAGTATGTTTTTGTAAAAGCAATTTCTAGGAAGGCTTTTCTGTTCGTTTATATTCTAGAACAGAATTATTGAGAAATCCTTTTTGTATAAATAATCTCTTGTTTATCAGCGAGTAAGTCAGTAAATAATCAGATGTCATTTCGAACACTTCGGGATATACAAGTAAACGGTGTGTTTAAATAAATTAATATGTTAAGAATTAGATGAGGGTTTAGTGATAAATCTTGAGGCGTAATTTAGTAAGTAGTGACTAGTTAAATGTACACAACTAAAATATATATCCATGACATTTGTTTTCATTACAATCTAATTTTTTTTCCGCGAGGATTATAATTTTTTTTAATGCACTGTTTTTTACATGTTTTCCCGACTTTACCTAATAGTGCACTGCAAATTAGTTAATGATAATTTATAGGTAGTACGAATGAAAATACAGCGAATTATGTGTGATTTTTTTTAATTGGATCAATTTTCTGCTATAATCGAAATTTGTTACAGAAGGTACGACTATTGTAGCTGAAATCATTTTTCTCGGTTTTCAGAGGGATGCAAAAAGAAAATTTGACATATTTAGATAGTTCAAATTCAAAGCATATTTTCTTCGCTTTTTTGGGGGTGACAATTATTTAATAGTATTTTTCTGGTAGTAAATATAAAAATGCGGGTAACTGTTTTTTTATTTTATCACATTATTTTGTCAACTTATTTATTTATTGGTATGTATATACAAACATTGATTCTTATAATTTTAACATATTCACTTTCAACCGCAAACAATGTGTTCCTATATTCAACCGAGTACATCTCAGTTATTTAAAGAGGTTCTAATATTACTTGAAGGAGATAAAAATACAATGAAATAAAAAATAACAAAGGATTTTGCCGTCTTTTTGCCGAGTAAGAATAGTGTCACGAACTCGTCCAGTGAGATAGACCGCGGAGCCCGGTCCTGTTCGATTATGTTAATAGAATCTAAAGTTTGGTGGACCACCGGGTACAATGTTTAAAATGCGCCGGTTATAAAGCACCATCCTGTGTATAGTATTCATAAGATATTTATATCAAGTTGTGAATGTTTTTATAGAGATAATTTCTGGAAAAACCTTTGTGTTTGTTTACATTCTAGACCAGAATTACATCACTCAATAAGTCGTGTGACTGACACACAGATGGCTCTGTTATTGTCAAATCCATATGACATTTATGAAGTACCAACTATGTAAAATTTCATGACATTTCGATTAGTCACAAAAAAGTTACAGCCATTTAAATGGAGCTACGTTTGTTAGTTTTAAAAAAATTTCGTTAATTTATCATTTAAAGCAATGGCTTTGAAAGTCTTATCCAGGCTCTGCTTCATCGATAAGAACCATTTGTGGTTGTACAGATACCGACGATAGTGAACGTTCTGTTCGTTCAATTTAGGTGGTTATTCCAGAAAACTTCAAAAATATCCATCATATCAAATATGCATAAAAATTTGACCATTATAAATTGATCAAAAACAATAACGCGTTGATGATTCAGAACAGTGTTTGACCATGTTTACACGTAATAAGTCAGATTTTTTGTGTCGATATGTGACAATGGTTGAAACATGGATCCATCACTTCACTCCTCAATCAAAACGGAATCATCCGAGTGGACTGCAGCCAGTGATTCACGTCTGAAGAGTCCAAAGGCACAACAGTCAGCTGGGAAGGTTATGGCTTCAGTATATTGGGATGCACATGGCCTCATATGACAAAGAAAAAAAAACACTGTTTCTTCAAGAAAATTCACTTATTCACAACGATGGTTAAATTGAACGAATTAAACTTCTAATTGCTTCCTCGTCCACTGTACAGTCCAGATCTGTCCCCCAGTGACTACTGACTATTCAATTGCTGAAACTGGAGCCTATAAGCATGTCATCGAGAAGTTGGAGAAGCGTTGGAATTATTGTATTGCTTTTGAAGATTACTTGATGAATAAAATTGATTTTTAGCAAAAACATGTGTTTTTCTTAGTTAGTCACACGACTTGTAGAGTAACGTAATATCTAGAAATCAGTTGTAGGGGCAGGTGTAGCAGTCAGTAAATAATCTGATGACGTAGTAAATTAATCGGAATACTCAAAAGTAAACTGTGTATTATAAATTAGTATGTTAAAAATTAGATAAGTGAATAGTAATAAGTTAACGCATAGTTTAGTGTATGAATAAAGTAATATACCCACCATTGAAAATGAACTATTTGATTCCGAAACTCAGAAGTCTGCTGATTTATGCAACACCTACAAATAACTTTTGATAAGGAAACCTTGAATTGATTTTAATATTTTCATAAACGCAAAACAAACTTCGATGTGGAAACTTTTGTGGTGGATACCTACAACTTTATAAATATAAAAATAACCTTATCGATGCATTGTATCCAGTTATTTTGATTCTATATATATTAAATTACCGGTAATACGTAACAAACACAGGTGGTAGATAATAAGTAATCGATACTTGGCGTTCCTTAAACACTTGGTTGAATGTGATAAACATAGATATTGAAGCTTGAAATATATAGATAGGAACTAATACGAGCTTTCTATTGAAATAAGAGTCTTGATGGGGTAGAATAGTTGTACTGAAGAGGATCGATTACGCGAAAACCGGTTGTATGTTAAAATATATAATATGTTACTGAGTAACTCAATATGTATCGAGGTATATAGAGAGAATTATTTTATGTAAATAGTCAAAATTTTTGTATTTAAAAATATTCTAAAGAGATATGTCAACATTCAGGGTATAATTTCACGTATGGGGCGTTCTCAGTTCACTGTTTTCGAAGTAATCACACCTTCGCATCTTTTGATTCTAATAAAACATTAGAAGATTAAGAGTTAAGTTTATGATAAATATGGTGAAATGAGGTGAGGGATGTTAATTTACCCCCCATATGAAAAAATTAGAGAGTTTCAAACGTAAAACTGATGTAACGAAGCGCGTTTAATACCCAGTATCACACATAAAAGAAGTGAATTTTACTAGTTTTGTATTGCCAAAGTCCTGGAAGCGTATTTTGCAATTCGTTTATTTAATTTTGGTATTTTGTTTCATTGAACGATTAAACTTAATTCCGAGACTTTTGGAAAAATTGCCCACAACCAAGTGGTTGAAAGAAGATTTACAAAATTGGTTGAGTTCCATCCTGGTTCGGTGAGAAAAGATTATCATTGAATCATTCGGATAAGGATATTTATGATCAAACGCAGATCTACAAAACTCTTAATCGCCCAGTTGAGAATAGGAGAAGTTCAGGACGATTTTCAACGCCATCTATGTTATCGGTTTACATCTAAAAGCTTACTTTTTGGTTTGTTTTATTTTTGAATGTTTGTCAATCTGGATTCTGGAACTAAGTTGCAATCATGCATCGAGAAACAAGCAAGATTATTGAATGAACAACGTCCATCTTGTAAATGTGTATAAAATCTTTGATTATAGAAATCTTTTTTCTTGGTACTAAACCAATTTGAGAGATGTCGCTAGGATCAAACTTTGTCATCAAATTTGTATCCAGAGTGGCAGATCTATCGAGTATATAATCTTAGGTCCCATAAGGTGATGAAGTGTGGACGCTGACAGAGTACGACAAATGAAGATTTAGAAGAATCGAAAGATTAGTCATAAGGAAAATAAATGGAGGTATCAAAGTAGGAGATAAATTGAGGTATCAAAGTGGGAGATAAATGGAGTATTCGATATAATTCTGAAATAAGCTACCTTCTAAAAAACCAAGACATATTTAGTTTTACAAAAGAAACCAATGGTCTGGACATACCTATTCAACGTATGGAAGTCCTCCCGTATGTCAAAAAAGTTCTGAATGTTAACATGTGCAATAGACGAAGCCAAAAATGAGATGCTTGGGCAATGTCACGGATGATCTTCGAAATATGCGAATTAGGGAAAGTCAAGAGGTCAAGGATCACACATGGCTGTATTAAATTGTAATTCGAGTCAGCTATATATATGGCCAAAGCGATTTGTAGGCAAAAAACTAATAATCTATTGACATAGAATTCCAATTTAAAACATTACTGACTATTAAAATACAAGTTGGTTAGTTTCCTCCTTCAAGAGGGAATAGAACTACTATAACAGGCATGTTTCAGGTTTCAATATTCGAATTTAGGGAAAAAAGTAGTGTTATGAACTTGCCCACTGATATAGACCGTGCAGCCGGTCCTGTCCTTATATCTTATCGAAGCTAACGTTTGGCGGGAACGTGTAGTATTTTTTTTTATCTTAATTGTTTATCTTAAATGTTTCATCAAAGACCTTTTCGTTAGTTTACGACAAACTACAAACTACCAGAAATCGAAGGCTCTAGATTGTGGTTTTGATATATAAAGCGTGAGTCTAGTAGCCGCAAATCGGTCAACAATTTGATGGAATAGTGAACACATCAGAACAGTGACAAGTAAATACAAAAGTGAACTAAACAGTGCATTTAAATAAAGGATTCAGCTCAATTATTATGGAAGAAAGGTTTCTGCCAGTTTCTGTGAAACTTAGCATAAAGATATATTGAAGTAAGCTGATTAATAGCCTCCATGGGCTCGAAACCCGTCAAAACCACCAATGAAATGTGAGAAAGTTTCCCTGGAGGAAGGGGATTGGTTTTGACCAACTTTTATGAAACTGATTAAAAGTCTCAATAGGGTTTCGTGCCTAATTCTCATATGGATTGAGCGGGGGATATTAAGTGTGGACATAAGTGTTAGTTTATAAAGAAATAAATTCACCGTGTGAATCGATTCATCCGTCCTGTTTTATTATAAAAACTGTTTATATAAATGAGAAGAATAATTCAATATACAATTTTAATCATCAGCTTTTAGGGATAAGCTAATTTTTGTTATAGGAAAGATCCATGATAATTTTATCGATCACCTCCTGAATTTTATTATATAAATTTTGAAACACCCTGTATATATTTACAAAGAGAAATTTCCGATAGAAATCCACAAACACTTGTCAGGTAAAGTGTAAGGAAAGTCTCTCGTGAAAATGTATCTATAGAAACTATCAATTTGGTATATAGGGTGTACAAAAATTGTTTTTGCAAATTTATTTTCAATTGATTGGTCATAAATTAAATAAAGCGAGTTTTATGTTCTGCCTTTCCTACCTGATTCAAGGTTTCCACAATTATTGTCAGAACTTTTGCTGTCTATCGATTTTAAACAGACACTAAATTAAAAAAAAAATGTCAGACGCATCCCTATCATGTCTTGAGTCCCAGTATTTCATTTTTCATACTCACATACCTTGTGTTAAGTTCTCATGCAATCGTCAACAAAATAAATAAATGCATTCTACAAATATTCGAAATAAACTTGTTCGTACCGATTCACAACACAAAACGTTATTTGCTTCCCATTTTTAATAATATCAATGTTTATAAACAGACAGACAAGCCAGTTGTTTCACGAGGTCCATTGAACTTTTTACCACTCTCCCCCACACGTCGAGTATTTTGACCTGAAGGAACGTGAAAACGTCTAGCCTGTCCCTGTCGACGACCGGCCTTTGTCGAACTCCGTGTGGGTAAAATGAAATAGAGATGGGGTTGAAGACCACAATGATAGGATTTCGAGACAAAGGATATCAGAAGCAAAAATTTTATGTTTCAAAATATATTCAAAACACAAAAATATGAACGATTTATTCGAATCAATTTTTAGTAGTTATTAGTACCAAAATGTAGGGCAAAAAATGAAGAACAGAATAAAGCGCATAGAAGAAATAAAATACAATAAATGGCAAGCTGAGCAGTGGACTATATGTATATAAAAAATAAGAATGGGGAAACAATGGATAAGACCAAAATAATCCGAAGATGGGAAGAGCAATTCAGAAAAATATTGAATACAAAAAGCGATGGAGGACGACAACCCAAAATTGGAGTAATAACGGAAATATATTGCCGCCATCGAATGAGGAATACAGAGGCAGAAGAATGGTAAATCCTCGGAAGAAGACTAAATAGAATAAAAAATTAATCGAATACTGTGGAACTGCACTAAAGACGGGAATCTATGATTTCATAAATAATATATGGGAAGAAGAGACAATGCCAGAATCAATAATGGTACCAATATACAAGAAAGGAAAAGAGACTAGATACAGTCTAAAAAATAATGGCAAAGATCTTAAAAAGATGGTGGAAAGAATTTGGAGAAACTTATTAGAACACCACCAATTTCAGATCTGAGAGATCAGTCACAGACCATCTTATCATTCTGAAGCAAACGCAAAGATATAGTATGAATATATGTCAATTTATTCAGGTTTAATAGATTATCAAAAAGCAACGATATTGTCAATAGAAATTATTTCTACAGAATTATGAACGATCTTAACGTTCCAAAAAAAAAACCAAAATGACACTCGAACATAATAAAACGACAAGGTAAACCAAAGAATATCAAAATGTTTCTAGATCAACACAGGGTTAAAACAGATCCGTTATTTAATACGCTGTTCAATTAGTATTAGAATTAAAATCGGTTTGAACACAACAGAGACACTAAAAACAACAGAACTAATTGCAATAACGAGGAAGAGAAGGAAAAATTCAGAGAACTGAATTCCAAAAAATATCTCTCGAAAGGCGAAGCTATACAAACCAATAATTAATGCATCTAAATGTTCTTGACTTTTGGTCTCTTGTGTTTCTTCTTGATAATTTTTAAAAGAAATAAATTTTGAAGTTTCGACTTTTTTTTAAGTCTTTATCAAAATATGATATTGACTCTGACAATTTGCTTATTTATATTGATCTATAGATCACCTTCATCATGAATATCAAAATAAGGATGAAATCAACTTAGAACTTTGTTCTAATAAGAAAAATTAATTTTTCCTTGGTCCCTACATCTCAAATATGTAGCAGTACTTAATCAATAAAATTATTTGTAGTTTTATTAGAATTTACAAAATAGAGCTATAAATAAATAAATTATTCAGATCTTTTTTTATCATATTTGACAAAGACTTAAACAAATGTCGAAACGTCAATTTTTATCTATCTTTTAAAAATTATCAAAAAGAAACAAATTTTAAAACAGAAGAAATCTAAAATCAAGCAGAAGAAGAGAAGTTGATATTTGGGAAAGAAAAATATTCAAGGGGAAGGCAAAAAGGAGGGAGAATTATGGCTAAGAAGAACAAAAAACGAAATATTTGGAGATAAAGAACTAAGCAAAATAATGAAATCCAAAAAATAGAGTGGCTAGGTATATAGAGAATGCCAGATTTTATAGCAACAAAAAAAATGATGGACACAGAACATTGAGGACCAAGAAAAAATAAAGACCAAGGAAAAGTTGATGAAAGATCTAAAAGAGAGAGAAAGGAATTCAGGACTGGGAAACGAAAGCAAATAATAGAAAAGAGTGGAAGGGAACAACTTTCAAGCTATGGCTCTAAAAGGCATTTTATATTTAATGATATACAAGAAGTCGCAATTGAGACCGTACCAAAAGTGAATCTTTATTGTAACAAATATGTATGAAGAAGGACACCAAAATATAGAATTTAAAAATTTTCATAAAACAAAATTATTCTCTTCAAATTACTCTCCATTACAAGTGATACAGTTATTTCACTGATTGAAAAATATCTTTTATGCGTGAAAACAATAAAAAAGTCACACGGGACCAGATGAGGAGAATAAGATGTGTGGAGCAGCGTTACCATGTCTTTGGACGGATATTGATGTGTGCAGGTGCATTGTCGTCCCCTATATTCCACAAACAGGAACTTTTTTGACGAACACTGATAGGTTTGATTCAAGCTCTGACCTGTGAGAACAAACTCTGGGTCCTAACTACATGCACCATGACTCATCATTAATGCTGACCAGAAAATCTGGATCAGTTTCAAACTGTTATTTCGAACGATATGATTCAATTAAAGTCTGAACAAAGCACCAAGATAACCCACCACTCGCTGACTGCTCAATTGTGAATAGACGGTCTGTAAGCACAAGATGTGGATTAGGACAGTTGATGGACATCCATCACGATGTTTGTAAAAATGTAAAAATCCTTGACAACATAATTAGTTTAGAGTTTGACTTCTATTGCTTATTTCGAGACTTGATGTGCATGTGGCTAATGATGAACGAAGTTTATAGTATTTGTTCTCAATACTTCCTCCTCCTCGAGCTCTTATACTGACTTGAATACATCTCGATATTATGGCAATAAAATTTTGAACAAAAAGTTGGCCCATTTTGCCTTATATTGATTGAAGAAGCACCGCTCTAAGACTAAAGAAGTCTTTGCAAGTGGTAACTTCAAATACGTGTTTTCAATGTGTCCCATAGATGTTCGGTTGGATTGAGTTCGAAACTGAAAGCTGGTTAATTCATACATACTATGCTGATCTCTTCTGATCCTAGCACAGTCTGGATCCACCACAAGGTACCACATGCTTATCGAATATGTACCTCTCTTACATTATAGAAATAAGTACCTTGGAATGTACATCACACTTAGTCTTCCTCATAGCTTATTCTTTCAGCACTAATGCTTTGGGTATTCTTTTCTTCTCTAGATACTGTGGTGACCGTTTCGTGTAAATAAAACCTGGACTTCTTTAAGAGCAGAACGTTACTTCGATCTCCATTATTCAAGTTTTCTTCTGCGAAAAATATACTTTGAAAAGTGGTAAGGACTACTCCTGTTCAGGCCGTTCAACTGAAGTTACACATGAAGAGACCCTAGTTGGCGGTTTGACTTAATCTAGCACGCCGCTTTTAAAATAAAACTCTGGCTACTATCATATCGCATAAGTAGAATCTGTCTACTCAAAATGATGCATGCTGATTCCCAGATTTGAATTCCATGTCACCATATAGGCTTTTAATGGTTTTGTATACAAGTACATTGTTAGTGAAAGATAGTTTGGATGAACGATCTCAGCTAGTACATTTTCCTGTAAATCAGGCAAAGGTGTAATATCTTCAGCCATATTTACTTAACCAGGTTAGGCGCCGTCTAGATAGACATCGAAGTCGTCTTTTTGGAGTAATGAACAGATTTTAAATTATACGTTCTGATACGCCAGGTATTCATTCATTTATAAATTTTTTAGACGACGCCACCTGAAAGTTGTCGTTCTGTATTCATTTACATACCTAAAGTTGCGTTTTGAGTGTTCCATGTAGTGAAAGTGACAGTTGAGTACTGTGTTCCGTACTGCAAAACACTTTCGGGACGCTCTGGAGTAGACAACTACAACTTCCTTAAGTGTTAGTCTAGTCACTTCAATGTTGACAGTTGACAGTTTCACTTCGATGATTTTGCATAACCTTAAAGCTTATATAGACGACTCAATAACAAACAAGATTGAAATTGCTAACAGAATACTTTCTTTCACCAAAAATACGAATCAAACAACAAATTCTATCGAAGACACAAACACATCTACACAGATTCCATCAACATCTAGTGGACATATAAATATTCCATATGCATCCAATCCAATAAATATTAATAATTGTCCTGTAGGTACAATCAACATTACTTTTTGCAAATAATTAATAAATTAATATTGACATTGCAAATATCAAAAAATGTTTATAATTCTCTATTATTTACTTTCTTTCCTCAGTGTAATTGAAAAAGTTTTGGATCTTATACGTCGTCTAAAAAATGTTGTGTACGCCGCGGGTGGAATACTACTTTGTTGGACTCGTCAGTGACAGCGTTTCTGTTTGAGGTTACAATCGCCGTATCACCTGCAAGATAGTGACATCTGTTGTAGGGTGATCAACTGTATAAAGCGGATACAGAATTGGTCCTAGGATGCTACCTTGTACTACCTCAAATATCATCGTTACCAAATGTGTGTAATTCTTTATATTTCGCTTGAAAGTGTCTTTATGTGCTGCCAACGTTGTGGAAGGCCTTGGTAACATCAAAATTCTGAACTCAAAATATTTTAACACGAAATTGGTCTGGTTCTTATAATCAACCCGATAACAATTCAATTTATTGCTATGAAATGAAACTCTAACTTTTGAAAATACCATGAATTCCAATTTTTCATAAAAAAATTTGTAATTCGTCAACTTTTGCACCTGAGCGTACGTTCCATAACGCAAATTTTATCACGTACTGTATTAAAAAAGTAAAACGTGACGTTCTATTACAATGTGAATATATTTTATGTATGAAAACGATATGACAATCTGTAGGAAATTCATCAATCAACTTGTTAACGAAACGCCACTGATAAGACCACTAGTTAGATTTGTTTGTTAAGTAATTTAATCTGTTATTACTGATACATAATCTATGATACTGATCACATTAATATAAATGTTTGAATGGTTTCTAGCCCTACGTCTTGTTCACGCTCGAACTCTTAAGGTCACTTTACAATTTAGTATTTCCTGTATTGACGTCATCGTCTAAATAACGGTATACCTAAATAGCTTTAAGTTCAATGGATTTTTGGTATGTATTGGCAACTTTTCCATTTCTAAAATGGTATGGAATTATTATTGGGAAAATAAGTTCGTAATTTATGAATAAAATAAATGATTGTCACTAATTAGTGGATTTAGGGGTCATACAATGATGATGGAAATTCTACGTGGAGAACAGGAATATGTAGAATACAGTATATTTTATGAATGGCCCTGGTATAAGAAAGATTTTCCTATGCAGTGCTGGTATTGTGATGATATTCAAGAAGAGGTTTCCTTATCTGTTGCTAGTGGAATATCACGCGTATCTCCCAACTTTCTTAGAAAAGATTAAGATTTCTAATAGACCAAAAGTATTTTCCAGATTGTAAATTATCTGAGTAAATATCCTTACATAGACTCTTGCTAGAAAAACTGCCCTGTCATACAATTCAAATAAACTATAACAACCTTTCTTTATCCTAAATAGAAGGCGATTCAGTCTCTGGGATGCTTAAGGGCTTATAACATATCTAAACATGTTCAGGTATACAGTATAACAAACCCTTGTAAAGAAATAGGTTATTTACATAGGAAAGTTATTGAACATACGATTAAAATAGTAATTTTATTTTTTTCTGTGTTTTTTTAGCAAAAATGTTGATTATATTTTATAATCCAGAAGGTTTTCTAAATGTATATAGTCAAGGTTACAGTTTAATCGGTTTTCACACTTTAAATTACTTTCCAACATTTGATGATCTGTATACTATAGGAGTATGGTTCCAGATATACCTGTCCCAACAAAGAAAACACAAAAATTTTGGAAAAAATATATTTATTTTTCAACGTGATCTCCTTTTAGCTCCATACACTTTTCCCAGAGATTTTAATGAGTTTGATACCCTTTATTGGTGGAATATCTTCGACTATTGAGCAATTTTTTCAAGTCTGGGAACAGAAAATAAGCCGAGAGGGCGAATAGAGGGCATGAGGTAGCAATTCACACTTTAGTTCATTAATTTTTGCCTTTGAAATAACGGATGTGTGAACTGGTGCATTGTCTTGATGAAACAACACTTTCTTCTTAACCAAATGCGGCCGTTTTTACTTGATTTCTTTGTTCAAACTTTGCAGTGAGTTCGCATAATACTCGCCGTTTATAGTTTTGCATTTTTCGAGATAGTCACTTAAAAATCGCATCCCAAACAACCGACCGGTTCTCCCTTTTCAATCCATTATTTTTATTGTCCTTTTGTTTCGGGTGTGAAGTGATGGATCAACGTCTCTTCCATTGTTACGTGGAACATTGCCAAAAATTCGATGAAAACATCTTCACGACGCTGCTTTTGTTCCATTGTGAGCAAACGCGGAAACCATCTTGCGCCAAGCGTTCTCTTGTCCAAACCTAACCTAATCTAACCAGATCAGAAACTTCTGGGACCACCCTCGTACAGTACACATAAAATAAATTCACTTGTTAATGTTCTCATAAATATTGACATGAAGTGAACAACAAATTTGAAATGATTAACATGTTTTAGCATTAAAATTCAGAAAAAAATAGTTTGTATCATCAAAAAGCACGTTAACGGCACTAACTAAATAGTTAGAAATGTAGTGATGAGTATGAACTCCTAATGGGAAACAATATTCAGTAATACATTAAACAAATACATATGATAAAGTTGAACATAAGTTAAAAACCCACTATCTTTCACCAAAGGAGCCTTAATTTATAAATTTTCTTTGTTTCTATTTCATTCTTCTTTCATTCACTTCATCTTCTAACAATAAGCATCACTAGAGCCATTTCTAATGGTCTACATTTTACTCAGTTTTTGTTGATTGAAGGTCATCCATCAATCATTTTTCCAATTGGCACTCTGTCCCTATACGTTTTGTTATTTCATATATTTGCAAGTCTGTTCAGACTCATTCTTTTTAACTGGTAATTCTAGTTTTTCTTTTTGACCTTTTCTTTTGTATGAGGACCAGCAAGTCTGTAAATATCAATGTGGATACCGAAGAGGATGATGAACCAATAATCTAGTACCAGATACTAACAAAATAGTTATGAAAATATAAGTCTACGTAGTTAGAAAAACCAAATAATATAATACTCCGGATGCAATTAACACCAACCAAGGCAATTAACACTATACATTCATGTACAAAAGAAACTTTACCATAGAAGAGAAAGTACGTGCTACTGTCAACTACATTATCAAAACTCACCCTAGAAGCGTACCCAGCGTAGGAAATATACAGAAGGAAATGCTTAATTGTCAAAAAATTGTTACAATTTGTAGAAAAAAGCTTGTAAAAACTAAAAAACAAACATAGATATACTACTTAGTCGTTTAGAGAGTAAAAACAGAGTTTCCATTAAATATGATTTCAAATTATTGCGAAATGCGGGAAAAGATGATATCGATTTGATTTCAATTGGCAAGTGATTGAGCATTTTTTTGCATTGTAAAGTATTGAGCCCTCAACTAATTCTGAGCGTGGAGTAGGTAGGTAAAGGTCGTGCTCCGCGTTCCTACGTGAACAGCCGATACACGATAAAGCAACCTTGTATGATCATAAATATCAACGTGTGATTCTATCAAAGACAAGAAAAAAAAAACATAAATGAAGTATTAAGATAATTAGAAAATTTGTGCAAAAACAAATTTGAACGAAAAGAAAGAAATAATGAAAATGAAAAAAATTGGGAAGGAAAAATACACAAGACATATAAAAGAGGAAGAAAAGTTACTGTACTCTAGAAAAGATGAATAAATCAGAAAGTAATGTAACTATATGGTAGCAGAACTACAAAAAAAGGAATAAAGTGGGATAAAAAAGAAGAAAACAAAGGAATGAGTAAACGACAGCTGTAGAAGAAGGCTTGAACACGCAGAAATGAAAGAAAATAAGACAGTAAAGCAAAAAATTCAAGCCTTCGACTTCCATAGCTCTTTTGTAACTATTTCTTTATGTCTCCCTCAATTTTATACCTATTAAGATCTAAATATACTCCATTTTTTGTATGGATTTTGTATCTGCCATTTTTACTGTATCATTTTTAAGATGTTTCTTTATTTTGCCTTCTATTGTGATGAATTTATTTTTTCTTTTAGGTAGCTTCTATAACGTTTACTTTTATTGTGTAATATGTCGCTTCTCGAATCGAAGATCCATTGTTTAATGCTGTTTTGTACTTGGTATACCTTCATTTCTTTTTTTGCGATTTTCCAAAAAAAAATTAAGTAAAAATATTTTAGGAAACATATACTTCAATGAACGTAAAATCCTTTAATATTATTACATCAAACATTTATTGTAATAATATTTCTCAACTAATTCATTATTGTTTAGATCACCCTGCATACAACATATGATGCGATAATATATTACTCGATAAAATATTTCAATATAATGGAATAAACAATATTTTGTTTTAACGTTCGTCCCTGTATAAACGTATCTTGCATAAGTATTGTAGCTAAGCACATGTACATGTATGCAACTATTCCACCAGCTGTGATTAAGAAAAGCTAAACCTCCTTTCTCGCGACAATAACTAGTGTTACATACACTATTAATATGATATTAATAGTACCAATTTGAAAATTAACAAAAAGTAACGAAAGAAAATGGAACATTGCGTAAATTGTATTGAACAATATGTCCAACTTCCAACTAATTCAATAGAAGGTTAAGAAACGTGAATAACTTGATTAATCATTGTTTTATATAAAACATAATTGGACTTATATAAAAACAACATATGACACATGCGAAACTATGACAATATTTATTCGTATAATTTATTTGTAGACAAAATGGCACCCATTTATCTAACATTGTTTCAATTTGTAAAGGATATTTACCTTATTTGATCGCCAAATTGCTGCGCGAAAACCTCAAGTGCTATATAACAACAGTTCTACAATAGTTTTCAACTGTTTCATTACACATTATGGAAAATTGATAAAAGTTTTATGCACAATGCACAACTACTTCACTTTGTTATGATAACAGTAGTTGACAGATCGCAGGTTCACTCAAAACTAGTCAGCTGTTTTTGTCAAGTGTAAAGTTGAATTGTAGAGAGGAGGCAGGCAGCCTGCGCGTGATTTTTAAAATATCAGGAACTTTGCGCAAGACATACGTTACATCTACAGGGTAACTTAATTTATTACGAAGACTTTACGTCATCACTATTGAAATTTGAGGTTTAATTAAGAGAAAAGAAGCAATTAAATTTAAATTTTTCGTAATTATTACATGGAATTCATAAAATAGAATTACACAATTCATTTAAATTGCTTATGTTTTTTTATCTTACCTGTTTTATAAATAAACATATGTTTTAAGCTCTTTAGGAGTTTGTTCATTCAGTTTTATTTTTTTATATTGATGAATTTTTAATCTTTTATTCAAATATTGTGATGTTTCTCCCATGTAAATGGCATCAAAATAATTCAATTATCACTTATATTGTTTTGTGGTGATTTGAAGACTAAAATATTTTGTTCTTTGTGACACTAATATAACATTTTCCAATAATCGGTGATTCTGTTCCTGTAGATTTGCTTATCCTTTTTTTGAATATGTAATTATTTTCTGATAATCTTATCTTTTTTGTGGAATAAAATATGTTTTAGAGATTAAATATCTTAAGGACCAAGTTGTTTTTGTATACCATTCTGTTTTTATTTACTTTATAGAGGGTGATGTTAATAAAATTAATTTTACAGTTTTGTTCCATATGTATTGTGAATTGGAGTTTTGTTTGAAAAGAAGTGAATATTTGATTTATATTTTGAATTTCATTTGTTGGTACAGCAATAATATAATCAAGCACAAAATAAAAAAAAAAGGAATAATTAAGTTTGCTTATTATTTTCCTCCAGATCTTCAGTTACTAATTGAGCTATAAAACTTGATATGCCTGACCCATACTAGTCATTAATTTGTTTATATCTTTTAATTTCAAATTTCAAGTATATTGAGATGAGTGTTAGTTCTACAAATTGTGTAAATTCATCTAGAGATGTCTATGGGTTTTAAAATTTGTTTGCAACAATGTCCCTCTTCTAATGGAAAAAATTTTATTCATTTATGTTCGAAGTTCTACAAAACCAAGATTCTAACCATATATTTCTCAATATCATGCAAGTTATTCAACAAAAGATTTAGAATACCTATATTTTACATTATATTTTGAATTTTGATCGGAAGACCCAGATTTGTTGTATTATCTATTACTGATTAGCAGATCGCTTGGAATAAAAGTTTATTATTTGGTAGTGGAGTCCACAATGTTTTTTACATTTTTTCGGCGAATTGAAGACAAATAAGCATGAAATAAAAAATTGTAGCACTTTTTTGGTCCATACAAATTCTAAAAACCAAAAAGTGTTCGATTTGTCTCTAGAAACTACTTAATTTTTTTTCTAAAATGTATATTATACATACAAAAATGAACATTTTAAAACAAAAACAATTGAATATAAAAATTTATACAATTTTTACAAATTATTCATTTTTTAAATTAGATTAAGATTCCTCTTATTCACTCATCGTTTGTTATGTTTCTCGAATTCCACAATGATTCAATTGATTTATAGAAATTTGTTTTTGTTAATGAAAGGAATAATTATTTTTTCATCGATCAATAAAATGTTAAAATTTTCGTTAAATATAGAAAAAGTATCCATTTTCCGATTTTTATGACCAATTATAGGGTGGAGTAAAAAACTCACTATTCCTATAACAAATAAATCATATGTGCCATTTTTTTTTCATCACAGCATTAAGAAAATTATTTTATTTTGGCTTCCTCATTTTCCTCTTGTTGCACTCAATAAATATAGTCACTTATTATCCAACTAATGTGATATTCGTTATAAATATAAAAAAAATATTTCCACTTTCATATTTCAATAAATATTTCAGTTTATGAAAAGTATTGCAAATGAATATAGATATAAAAAAATTTGTTTATTATACAGAGGTACATTTAATTTAAAATAGAAATCACGTCCTTACAACTTATAACATTTCAAATGCAAATAGTCATTTTTTTCCAGATTTCTTAATACCGCCACCTACTAAGGGTCCTTTTTGGGATGCCTTTGCTTTCGCCTCTTGCAAGGCTTTCTGCTGTTCCTTCATTTTTTGTTTGTGGGCTACATCATCTTCATCCAGATCTTTAGATTCTTTTTTAGGCGCTTTAAGCGGCTTCTTTTTGCCTCCTTCCCTACCAGACATGCTAAAAATTGGCAGTTTTATCCATTATATTAAATATGTAATTTGAATAAATATTTTGTTTACCAAAATCACCTTCTTTACTTACTTTTCAACAATTTCACGGGTTTTTAATCAAAAAAAAAATATGACTGCACCAGACTTTTTAGAACTGTTTCTTCTTCTACTTCTAATCGTTTATGTCATTGTACCGTTTACGTTTGCGGTTACCCTGTGTCATGATACTGTATTTTTTTTTTGAATTTCAAAATTAGAAAAAATATGAAAACATTGTTGTAGTCTTCTTTGGAAATTTTATATTTTGTACAGAGGTGCAAGTGTGTAGATTTTATAGTAGGTTTAATATATTGACGGTAGGCAACTTTCTTAACACTTTCTACAGAACTAAAAGATATTTTGGTTTCGTGAAAAATATAAAATAATTACTTAATTCAAATAATATGGAATTTGTTTTTATTATTCTCACTACGAGCAGATTATAGATTGTTGGGTAGTCGTTTTGGCTCTCCAGTCGGACTGTACTTATATCTCGAAAGATATTTTATGCACCCCTAAAATACGTAGACTCCCCTATTTTTCTTTATTTCTACAGTACTCCTTCGAGGTATCTAATATAGTACGACCCAAAGCAGTGGCTTGTCGCTCATGAGCGTCGAATTGGGTCACGTGATTTTTTGCGACAAATTTCAGTAACAGCGGTCACCATGACAAACAGTAGTGTCATAAAAATATGAGTACAGATAGTTGAGAAAGTAAAATAATCATATGACAATAATTTTCCAATATTTACACCTTTTAACGCCAGAAAGAAGCGTATAAAATAAGAACTACTCGATTATCCTCCAAAGATAAAACATTTCCAAATTTGTCGCTACAATTCCTCAACTAACTTGTCACATGACCAACGACAACTGCATGAGGCCGCACTTTAAGGCTTTTGCTCAAATAGACAGGACATTCGTAGGTAGTAGGAACTTTAAATTCAATATGCAGAATAAATGCTCTGTTGTCTCTGTGTCACAAAAAAATTATTCTTCATAAAAAGTTCCCAATGTTTCTATGTTGAGTTTCATTAATGAAAATGGATACATTCCATTCAACGCCGTCTTGTTCCCATCGCCTCCTCACTCTAGCTACGGTACTCGCATTAAGACGTAATTGAATTGCCAGTCTTCTCATAGTACAGCCATCTTCCATTTTGGAAATAATGTCAGATTTCTGAATTTCAGTTAACTGAGGAGGCGTTAAGTACACTTTTACTTCAACCGAACTCAAATTAATTATTGAATTATTTGTTACTGACAATAACAGTGACATTAGGGGGGAACCCTGATTTACGCAGGCAAAATTTAAATGTATACATTTTTAGTAAACCGAAATGTACATAAAACTAGATTTAATAAACTTATACAACGAAATATAATAAACGCTGCTCACCATAAAAGATTTTCGAAGATGAGAAAAACAATAATCACAGCAACTAATACCTAATGCGTTCAATGTAGATTGTTTACTAAAACCGAATAGTACGCAACCAGTGTTACCAACTAAACACAATATAACTATATTGGAGCGGTAAAATCAAACAGGGATCTTGCATCCCTGTAGATCAAGTATCCCCGGTTTCTACCACTGTTAGTAATTTGTTGTATTGAGTGATTTTTTTGAGGAGATGTATCTTAGCCATTATTTTACAATACAGTACGAAAAAAGTTTATACACTACTGTTTTCTCATCTTAGGGCTGGATTATTATATGATAAAAAGTTATTGGAAAAATACGTTCATAATATGTAACAAGTGCTATTTGTATACAGATACTTAAAACATTTATTTCGTTCAAAAAATAGTATTAAATCGTGAACATGAGTTTCGAATTGGATTAAACCAAGAGCAGTGTGCCGATCCCCTCGCTTCCACTTTAAGTGATTAAGCAACATCTCGAGTCACTGTGTTTCCGAACTCAATCATTGTCACACTTCGTTACATGATGAATTCCGTGCAGGTTGTCCAAAATAGGTTGTTTTGCCAGAAAACATTGATGCTGTGCATAAACTGATATTGTAATATCCACATGTGATATATCATGATATTGAGGCATACATTAGTTTTACTCGCTCACTCAATATTGCGCGAATTTTTGGCTGTCAAAAAGATTTGTTCACCTTAGATATGGCATAATTTGTCAATCGGTCAAATATAAGCTTGTGGCGATGGGTACAAAGAAATGCTGAAAAAATTCAATCGCAGTGCTTCACAAGACGTTCAGAAGATCGTGACAGGCGACGAATCATGGATATGAACCCAAAACTATGCAGCAATCGACTGTATGGATCTTCTAAGACGAGCAAAATTCAATAAAAGTTTTTCGCGCACGAAGCCCTTCGAAGCAAATAATCGCCTGTTTTTTCAAAATAACTGGACATGCCGCCACCGTTTGATTTGTGCAACATGTAGAAATTCTAAATGATACGTCAGCATTTTTGAACGAAATATCCAAAAGAATCATGGAAAACAAATCGCAGAAGACGAATCATTCTCCACCACGACAATGCGAGCTCCCACACATCAGTTTAAGCGAAAACGTTTTTGAACAGTCAAAACATCGAATTGATGGGTCATCCGCCCGTAGAGTCCTTGTTTGGCACCCAATGATTCCTTCTTATTCCTGCAAATCAAAAATAAATTGCGAGGTCAATGTTTTTCTACACCTAAAGAAGCGGTTGATGCATATAAATCAAATGTTTTGGAGATACTTCAAAAGGAATGGAAAAAAATGCTTCGACGATCGGTTCAGACGCATACAAAAGTATATTCATTCTATTATATCACCCTTTTTATCAATCTTCTCATGAAGACAATTATGGACCCCTTAATTTGGGCTCTCATGATGGTACGATTCCGAAAAAAATATGCATTTCGGATGAAATTATTTTGTATATCCCATGTAACAATTTTTAGTTGAGTAGGTACATTATGTTATGGTATAATATTTGTAACCTTTACACCCCAGCCTTTTTTGTAAAAATTACAAAATGTATGGAAGTTATTCGATTTCGTATATGACTTCAACAAACTGCAACTGATTATCATCCGTAGTTAATATCCGATGTATAAAAAAAAATAAGACAAAATTCAATTCATTCGACGTCGGATGGATTGTTAAAAATCTTTCTGACATATAAGGTCGCCTTAAGTTGATGGTACCATTGCAAATCGGATACATGGGACACCGCCTTTGGGTATTTACATGATAAAATTGAATGTCTTATTTTTGGGTCTAAGGCTATTCAAACTTTTTATAACTACTGAAATTAATGTTTTCGATACGGGGTAATACCGACCACTGACCGGTATTGCCCGCTTATAATGATTGCCATAACCCCAAAATATGAAATACAAATTTCACAAAATCTAACAAGAGCATGGGATACGATAGTAAATTGTATATTCAATGGTATAAATAACTTTAGGCATACCTTTAACTGAATTTTTTATTTTATAATAACAAAACTTACCTTTACACTACTGTCAAACTCAATAAGCGCGATGTTAAATGGCACCGCTTGGTAAATAATTTTAGTTGGCACCATATTAGATGGCAATAGCAGAATGTTTTGGGAAGTTTAAGATTTCAACGTGACGAGCATTGCACACTGACCTTCATTCCCCCATCTTACCATACTTGTTATCTTTATCAACGTTTGAGTTATGATGTACTATATATTTTTAGCCTTGATAATTATCTAATGAAAGATCGAAATGGTGGCGTTTTAAAAACTCTTGCACAGTTCAATTTTGAGTCATCTACCCACAAAACCATTTAAAATAAATGAAGAATATTTAAATTAATTCATCTTTATTTGCTCTGAAATTTTTACTATTTATCTTACTAGAAGTTAAAAAATATCGTGGCCCCCAGAATAAATGACAGATTGTATTTTACATTATGTTGAAAATTTTTTTTAAAATATATTTAGAATCAACAACTCCTTTCAGATAAGTAAGTTTAAGCTACCACTTCATCTACACACTGATGCAGGTTTCCATAACCAGGGTATCTTTAGACTCTGAAGACGACAACTTGGTCATCAAAACGCCTATGAAACAGTGTAATTGTGAATTTTGGTGTAGTAGCAAGATAAATAGTGTGTTCAGTATGAATACTACCAATAGTTCCAGAAATTTCAACTTAATTATGAGTTAAATGATGTTTGTAACTCTTAACAGTGATTACTAATAATTCATAAGTCTTCCAAATATGTCAATATCTTTCTTTTGGTAGATTTAAACCTATAAAAATATTTAGAGGAATTTTGAGAACATTACATGAATATTTAACTGATTAGTTAGTTCTTATTTCCCCTAAAGATCTTAATTAATTGTTGGATTTTAGTCAGCACTTAATTACCTCCAATCAAGAGTGAATTTAAACTAAAACATTCAAAGGGCCATTATTCAACAAAATATTAAATGCTTTTTTGTACAAAAACATACATTGAAAAAATATAATTTTCAATCATACCCTTCGTTACTTTCCAATTTTTTTAATACTTTCAATATTATATACAATGTATTAGAGAAACTTAACACTTACATATTTATTTCTAATCTTAAATATTTTCTATTATACCAATTCAATTTTTACATTTTTTTAAGTATATTTTCCTAACATCAATCAATGATCTGCGAATCTTACATTGATATCTTTTCTACAGTCAAATTTATGTACAGGAACAGTTCAGAACAGCACTGGGAATCACCGGATCTGAGAAATATTGCTCAAGTAGCACTAGAAGCAATCCCAAGCTTGCAGCCTGTAGAATTCTTCATAAAAGGTGTAGCATCAAAAGGGAAATGGGTAAAAAAAGGAAAAAGAATATTAGCTCAGAGCATGGACTACATGATCATAAAAACGGACTTTCAAATAAAGGATGAAAATCAAAATTCTTACAACATAAGAAAGGGTAGAAAAATCCACCATAAAGGATAATGATATATCAATATTCACAAATAGCACTATAACAAAATATGGAACTGCTGTGTTTTAAATAAACTGGACCTGCAAAAGTCGAGAAGAATGAAAACTGGATATAATATCGTTCTAGAGGAATTCTACGCGATATAAAAGGCTTTTAGACTGATAAGGGAAAGTGGTGAATCAAACAAAAAAAAAGCAATCTACATAGACAGCTCTAAAAGCAATAGAATCAAAAACCACAAAATCAAAAGTAGTAATGAGTTGTCGCAATACACTCCTCGATCTATGAAGTGGAAGGGAACTCTAAAGCAGATAGACAAACTTCCTATCGGTGGGAAGAGGGGAAAAAATGCTGTCAGTAACAGTGCTAGTACCGATGAAATTATTAAAAGATGCTATTGGCATAAGAATAAGGATCACGATATCCAGAGAGATTTGGACAAGGATCAATAAAGAGATTACAAAAAAACTAATAAGATTCACGAAACATTCAATTCAGAAGAATATTGGAGTGATCAATGGACAATGTACTATTGGTACAAGATTTCAGAAATGGAAGGACAAGTAACTATTGCAAACAGTGTAACGAAGAAGAAAGACGATCGAGCATCTGCTCTGCCGATGTTCTACCTGATATAGAAACGAAGGCAAACCTTGGAGGACGACATAATCTAGATCGAGGTTGCCTAACCTACTTACACCTTTGCTTATTTTATATCCTCTTCTAATACTCATGATTTCCATCATTCAATTATTGATTTCATTGTCAATATTTGACTTTTCCACTTCACTAATATTTCGTTCCACACTTCTCGTGAGACGCATTTATAGCCTGTCTATACCGATCAAATATTCTTAATGTTCTTTGTAACAGTTCCAGAATATAAATAGAACACTCCAGAATAGATGTTAACTGAGTAGTCATATAGATTAAGATAATGAAGGAAGTTACATCGATAATTGTTTTCATATGGTAAAGGTCAAGAAGAAAAATAACCAGAATCTGTATAAGTTTGTTACAGTATTTCTGTTAGAGATTTTTCTGGGTTTGTCTATTAATTAAATTAACCACAGAATTAGTTAAAAATAACATCATGCAATTAATAATTATTTATATAAATTAACAATTCTTTTCTGTATCATTTTTAATTGTTAGAATCTCTCGAAAACAGGTTATGGTTGGTGTGCATTGAAATTCGGTATATAGTTTCTTATTATTTTTTGGTAGCTTAAAAATTGTTTATGGATGTTCTACTCATATTTCACTAGAGTCAAAGATATCATTGTAAAATTGGCAATAGACGACTATTATTAATCTTTGGTATATTGATCCATCATTTTCTTCTGTCGACAAAAAATATCGAGTTAAATCATACTTTTAAAATTATACAGGATGTTTGAAAAGAAATTGACCCCATTACTAGCAAAAAGTGGTTTGTTTTGTAAAAAAATTATCCATTATAAAGCTACTTGGCAACATTGTGACGGTATTTTATTTGAATAGGTGACACATTTCATGAACTTTTTTCATTTAATCGTCCCTGATTGCAAAAAAGTAATGAAAAAAAGAAAAAAAAAGGTTAAAAAACCAAAATTGTTTATTCTTCCAGTAAATAAAACTGTAAATTTTTGAAAACCATTAAAATGATCCATTTTTAATGTATATGAGGAAGAGTTTTCTTGGATTATTTTGAATTTTTAAACAAAAAAGTGTATCTTTTTGCAATCTTCTTCGAAGGAAGACATCTTTTTGATAGGTATCATGTTATGTTTTCAAAATTATAAAAAGGGAGAATTTGAAGAAAAATTAAAATAAACAAAAGATTTTCTTAATGTTTTTCCAGTTTTATAGTATTATACTTTGAAATTTTGATCCCGTGCCTTAACAGATAGAATTTATTGTCAAATGTTTTGATAAGAATGATGTGAAAACGGTACACAATTTTGCCAAAATATTTGGATTATCTCAAAAACAGTGAGTTTTGTATTCACACGATGTAACTAGCACTCCCTATGAAATTCAGAAACAAATTCGAGACATACATTGTTTTTCAAAGTAAACAGCATTATAATTCTGCTAGTAGTTTGGAACTAACCATAAAAATGTGCAAAACACAACATCTGGTATTTTAAAAACGATTGACTTTCCCGAAGAATTTTTTTTTACAATTTAAACCCACTCATTTTTGTAGATTTATTCTAATAATTGGTCAGTTTTCTTTTGATCAACGAGTATAATAAATAATTATATAACCTAATTTACACATATAAAAATAAATAATTTGGGAAACACAGTTTCATAGAATGTAAATTTTAATTAAAAACTGAGGTTAAAGTCGAGTTTAGTGGTTAACTATATGGAATTTTTATTGTACTTACGAATACTTATCATATTAGTTCAATTTAACTTAACCAGAAATTTGTCGCTTTCCCTATCTTTCTGTTGTTTGTATTGTATACACTACAACTACACCAATACTCACAATTACATTGTCTGACGACCGTTTAGATAACCAAGTTACCATCTTCAGAGAACTGAGTACAGTTTACCTTCAGTCTCTGAAGACGATAACTTGGTTATCGAAACGTGCGCCATACAGTGTATTTGTGAGTGTTGGTGTAGTGGTAGTGTCAACAGTGTGTTCAGTATGAATATCACCAACGGTTCCAAAACTTCCAAATCCCTTTATTTTTCTAAGGTTAAGAATATGTCAATGAAGCGCAGTTTCAATAAAGTCGGTGTATAATGCCGAACAATATAAGATTTTGAATATTTCATGTGAGATTAGAGTTATCATGTCCTGTAATTGGAGCACTTTTTTTCCTGCAACCATTTCAACAACATTCATATAAGTAGGAATTGGTAGAATGAGACGTTTTGATTGACTGTTCTCTATTAACTGGAATCAATACTGTCAAAAAACCTATTTATACCATAATTGGATCAAAAATAGGTATTGAACTAATAAAAAGGGACGATTTTTCTATATATGTATTAGGAATATACACTCGTGAACAAAAAAATCGCATCAGGCGTCACCCCTGCAATCGCAAGTTAATGACAAAAAAACTGAGCACGAATTTGTATTTTTCTTAATAAAATTTAACAATAAGATATGATCGGTAACCACCACGTTTTTGATTGTTTAAAATAGTGCTAATTAGGGGCAACTGACTCTTATTAAAGGTTATCTACCTAACACACCACTATTAGTTAGCCAACAAATGTAAGCCGATACAGATCTTCATTAACAATAAACAAGAATTCTATCTGAAAAGTGCACAACAAATGCTAAAGTTTCTCAAGTGGTCACCCTATTGCGCAAGGTCAAGGTCAGTGAGAAGTGGCGAACACACTGAACATGAGTCAGTCTGCTGTTTCAAGAGTTTACCGTCGTTACCAAGAAACTGGTTAGGTTTCTTTAATCGAAGACGCGGTTCCTGAAGAAAAAAAGTGCACAACCGAGAGAGATGATCAACACATCGGTGAGAAATCGCACCCTCACTGGTGTAAAATGTAGACAAGTTCAGAGAAAAACGAGGAGTGACTGTGAGTAGCTGGACAGTCAGTAGAAGTCTTAAGGCAGCTAATTTTGAGTCAAAAAAACAGCTACTCGCCCCAAATTAACTCCAACCCATCGAGCAGTCCGTCTACGATTTGCCAGAAAACACATTAATTGGACGAATAATGGGGCTCCGTTCTCTTTTCAGGTAAAAGCAGAGTGCGTCTGCATGGTATCAATAGAAGACAGAAGAAAGATTCGCGCAGTGTTGCGCAAAAGATAACGTGGCTTTTAGAGGAGGTTTCTGGATGGTTTGAGTAGGATTTCAATAGAAGCAAAAACTAAGTTGGTTTTTATTGAAACTTGCGGTGGAGCGAGGATCAACAGCCAACAGATACAGGGAAGAAATTGTAAGGGAAGAGGTCGTTACCTACAACATAGATTACTCATAAAGCTAACACTAATGGTTTTGATATGCTAAAATAAAAAAAATGAAAGCTATAGATTTTTGACTTGAGTCTATTTTTTTGCTTACGAGTGTACTTATTATAGACTACAGATTTTATCAAATCATAATTAACCATTAAATTCTACCTCTTCCAAGTTAAATCTAAAAACATTTTTTTCCTATTTACATCAGGTCCTAAACTTCAATAAAAAATCAATTCAATTTATCATATATCAACTTCTCTGTCCACATTTTATTTATAGATATGGAAACGACGTTTTTTTTGTTCCACTTAAGGTCATTACAGATCTTCAAATGGCGATAGATCAAATCAAGAGTTCAGAAAATCTGAGCAAAAACCTGGTCCATGTCTATTGTCTATATCTTATCATAAAATATTCAAAGTGATAAAATTATTCAGAAAATTATCGTAAAACACTTCACATTTGTGTTAAGTGAGAAGGAAAACTGATAAAGAAAATATACCGGCCAAATTCCAGAAAAAAACATCAAATTGAATCCAGATAGTTTAAACACCATGACAGGAGCAAAGTTAAGTAGAAGATGGCGATACTTAATATTCATCATCAATAAGCGTCTGTTAAAGAACTTAAAAAATGCTTGGAAATGAACTTGATAATCAAACAACTATCAAATCTCGGAGATCTCATATATCGACTCAAAGTTGACATGGGAGTGCTGAAAAAACTTCATGAAACAGTCAAGTCTTTTTAGTTGGGTTCCTGGTGATAAGGAAACCAAAAAAAATAGGCAGACCTAACTCACCAAACTGTAGGATGAGAAAATGTTCCTATACTAAGTACACAAGATTCAGAAAAAAAGAGATAACGGAAAAAGAAGTACTGTAGCAGTGTACACTTATGATGACTTAGTATTAGAAAGTTTCCATGTTGCAAATATACGCAAAGAAACCTGTTAGGGTGAAGCCAGCACAGGCAATGGAATTTATTAGAACTCTGGAATTGGAAGACGAGCTAATGTTGAAAACGGAGATGATAGGGAACACATTAAACAATATTGCAATCCAATGTAATCCCCAATCTAGATCTAAATAGTTTCTGATACAGGATGCAACAAGTTCCTTTTTTGAAGATATTTGCAAATTACTTGAACTCGGAGATATAGGAACGAGAGCAGCATGGTGATAACATGGATAAAGGTTGAAGATAAGCAGCAATGTTGCTAGAAGAGAATTAGAAACTTTCTTTCTCTAAAAAAATAACAGGATAAAACAACTATTTTGTACCTTCATGTGAGACAAATCCTTTAGTATACAATTAATTTTCTATTAATAACAGTTTTTACTTATCGTATACAGATGTCATTGCTTTTCAGTTCTTTCACCGAAACCTGTTTTTTTTTATTGTTTTGCTTAAATAATCGTATATTACCACTGCATATGGGGCTATGGCTGCAACTTTAGAATACAGCATCCAAATTGAAACTTTAGAAAGGGTAGCATAATATTTTGTATTTAATAACTGTACTTTTACTGAAGTCTTTCTAAATTTCCAGATGTAAGGCAATTGAAAAATGTAAATGCTCAGAATATCTGATTAAAAAAATATAAAAAAAAAAGAGTTTAAGATCGAATTGCCTTTTTTGATCTCCTACATGGATTTTATAGAAAAATTTAGTAGCTGGAAATTATTTGATTGCCTATCGGTTTAGAGCATTTCCACAACTATACAATTCGATGTGGAGCAACAAGTTTTTTTCATATAGCAACTATCACTGAATGTCCTTAATATATAAAAGACTATTCCAATTTTAACAATCAAAATTAGGATCACACCAAATAAAAAAAGAAACAAATTATTCAATGAAAATAAATTAGTGTGATTGAGAGTGTGGAGTATCATTATTATTACTTTTCACTTAATTGCTTTATTAAACATGACAAAGACAAAAATAAGCAACAAGAACAAAAACGACAACTTTGGTATTATATTCATCCACATTTAGTGTTTGTTTATATTTGTAAAAAACTTAGTCATATATGAACAAAAAATTGCATAATTGGTCACTTTTACCCTCACTTAATTAACTAAAAAAAATATTGGTGGTTATAAAATTTTCCACTGAATAGATACAAGGTGTCGTGTTTGTGGTTGTCACCTTTTCTGTGAGAAAATGGAAGTAAAATTAATAAGTAAGCAGCATCTAAATGTACACCGAAAATTTTTTAAAAGTCTATTTTTCCACACCCTCTCAAAACTAGAGTTACTCTACATTACTCTAATTTTTTTAAAAAATGTTTACAGTATTATAACGCTCTAGTCATAGATTCTTTATTCGAATGCGAAACTTCGTGCCTCTTCGACTTTGTAGTGATCTGTCTGTCACCTATGACCGTACACTGGTTGGACCAATCATTGGTTTGAACGATCGTTCTATAAAACTTTGATGATGTTTTGTTGAAAATCGGTAACAGCTCGTTAGCTTCATTAGACAATGCCTAAAATAAAAAATTAAAATAGAAACAAACATCATAAACAATTGAATAAACTGCACCAATGCTCAATGATCCAGATGACATCAAAACTGGTCAAAAGTATATGTAAAGCTTTTATTGTTAAAACTGATTCAGATTATTGAAATATATTAAAAAAAGACGATAATTTGTTATAATATATGTGTTGTTTTAAATAAACAGTATAAACTATCGTCTTAATACCCGTTGTGAATTTAGTTGTTTTCTACCTTATCAGGTGGAGCCAAAAATCTAAAATTTCCGGTGATAATGCTTTCCTTCGTTTCTGTGAAATTGAAAAAAATATCAGAATCTATAATCTCTTCACTAAATTTTTGTTTGTACTCGCTATGTCCGGTACTACCATCGCAACCCCATTTAGTAGTTAATATTAAATGGAGAGACATATCAATGTGAGTACCATAGAAAACTTCCGCTTGTACTTCCATAATTTTTTTAGCAGTGTGGTCGAGAAGGGATTGCAATCTAATTTCTTTCATATTTTCAGAAAATTTTACGTTTCCATTTGGTATATATATGTATATATTTATTGGTACTGACTTTTTGCCAATGCTTCATCTGACCATTTTTATATTTTTGCCACATTCCTACAAGCTTCTCTTATCCTGAAGGCACTCGTGGGAGTAGTATTCATTACTTTTTAGTAAACAGTTTCGAAACATCCATTTTTCATTCTACAGCAGCTAAGGGGGGTCCCGTAGCCTTTTCATACTCCCCTCAGTTTTTTGATGCGTACAATCGATTACTTAAGCCTTTTGAATTTGTGTATGTATGGTCGTTGTTAGTATAGTATAAAACCATCTGGAACTACATTCATTTGAGTAAATATATATTCCCAAATTTCTCGTATAATTATCTTACCTTGAGATAAATTACTGCATCTGTTCCGCAGCCTTCACAAGATAAAAGTACGAGATCTCCATGAAAATACCTGGCGTATAATCTGGAAATAGGTAATCCGTAACCATAACCCGCTAATGGAACTGTATGGGCATCGGATTTGCTTGGTTGGGGAGCTGTTGAATACATATATTTGAAAAGATGATCTGTTGTTGATCTCGGTATACCACCACCTCTGTCGGACATCTGTTGACAAAAATATGTATAAGTTTTGTTCGGATTTTTAAATTTTATTATGAGATCAGACGAGAAGATTAACCATGAAATTTATTGGTCAGAAATAAATAGCACAGATAATCGAGATTTTTATCAATAGGTCTCAACTTGAGTCCTACCAGCTATTTTATAATTATTATTATTAAAAATGTGAAGTGTGAAGAAGAATTAGTAAGTTTTGGAATATATAGAGAAAGAAGAAAATTTTTTCGAGCAATTCCAAGAGCCAAGTGCCAATTATTTTAAAACAAAAATAATTTCCATAAAAATAGAAAGACCACCTAACGTCAGGTATATTTAAAAAAATCAAGAGCGAAAAAGAAGTAGAAAGTTTTGGAATATATGGGGAGAGAAGAAAAAGTTTTCGAACAACTCTAAGAGCAAACAGCTCACTAGATGAACGATGAGGCTTCGATTAATAGGTCCCAGGTTTGATTCCCACTTATTTTAAAATTGTTATCAAATAAAAAATTATTTTTAAACAAAAAGGATTTCCAGAAAGATAACCTAATGTCGGATATTATCGAGAAAGATTAAGAGCGAAGAGAGTTTCGAATATATGAAGAATAGTTGTTATTGAAATTTCAATGGTTATATTAGAGGTTTTGTTTTGCACTTACAAATAATTGTCATTTTATTGGCATATTCGTGTGAGAATTTTTGCCTAATTTTTGATAGTTTTATTGACATTTTCAATGAGAAGAAATAAATAAAAATATTTTTAGTTCGTTTTACAATGTTTATTTATATAGATAATAAATAAACTTACAAGTGAATGACAATATGATAAAAATAATTTAATATATTTTGATAATTGACCTCCCAGTTATTTTCCATGTATTATCAGCAATTGCCAATGAGTTATTTTGGTAAATAAAAATATATAACAAACCAATATTATGAAATAACATTCTTTTATATCTTCTGATATGAAAAAAAAATAAAATCTTTCTTGTCAAAAATTTTACAATATGGTAGCTGTGGGCAAACAGAGTTCTTATACTGCATAATATTGTAGCATCCAAAGCGTTATTAATTTCAGTTTGTGATACTTTATACATAAAAATCTACAAAATAATCACTAACTGGTTCCAACATTGAATAAATTCAAAATAAAAACAAAAACGTTCTTAATGATGAAACTGTTTGTCGCCAAAAGCCATAATGAATCCTCTGGTCTTAGAAAAATACCACAGTGCAACGAGGTTAGAGATGTTATTCTTCTTTTCTCTGTGAGCTGGCCGTTGCTCATAGAGACAACGCAGTGATCAAATGTTCAAGAGTTGTTCTAAAGAAATGACGAGTAGAGAGGGACGATGTTAACAGAAATTTTGATGAATTATAATTAAAAATTTAGAAAATGATATTAAAAATGTTCTCACTTTGTAAAACCATAATGGGTAATTTTCAATTACTTTTGAATATTCGGTAATGCGATCGTAGCACGACTAATGGTCAAACTGAGGCCGGAGATCCTTCTCGACCTGTAAAATACGTTTCTGACAACAGACACCTTCAGCGATCGGTGGAATGTAGGGAGGCTCGTTTTTATTCCTAAGGGCAAAGGTAAGCCGAATACGCCAATGGCCTAATGACCAGTGAGCTTACTAAATTATACATATAAACATTTACTGAGACTAAGATCAACAGACGGGATACAAACAGGAGGCGACCTTTCATACCTGCAATTCGGCTTCAGAAAGGGCCGATCAACAGCCGGAGCATTTCAGAAGGTGGTTTTTGGAACTGGACAGACATTACCATGCGCCGCGACCAATCGTATTGATGGCAACACTATACATAAGGAATGCCTTCAACTCGGCCAGGTGGTTGGATACCCTAGAGGCATTTAAAGACCGCTTTGGGATCTCATATTACTTGACCCAAGTGGTGGAGGATTATCGAAGAAACAGGCGAATAATCTACGAGACGACAGAAGGACAGGGGACTGGATAGATTACCGTAGGGGCTGCTGAGGGATCTATACTGGCACCGGAACCAATAGAATAAATAGTCTGCTTAGATTGGAATTGCCTCTTGGCGTGATTCTCGTTGCTTACGCCGATGATGTCATAGTTGTGATTACCGAAAAGAAGTTCCGAGATGTGAACTTCTACATTACTCAGCTTTTGACGGGACACGGCTACTTTTGACGGTAGAAAATACAAACACCTGAGTGTACGTCTTGAGGAAACGATTTAGATGATGCGGAACACACGTTCTTCGAGTGTAACCACTGGAGGGGTTTGAGAGAGGAAGTGGAGGAGACTGTGGGCAGCTTAATATCTTCCAGTTGATGCTACACAAGGTAGAATGTTAGCAACTGGTCGCTACTTATACAGAGAGAGAATTCTTAGGTAAAAGAATGTAGACGGCTGCCTGGTATGACGATATCATAGAAATGTAACATCATACACGGACAGGCCCACCAACCAGAAGTAATGTCGCAATAGTCCCTGATTGGACGGGGATGACAGAAAATGGCAGTTTAGTGGGTAGGCTACGGAAGTCCCACATATCCATCAGCTCTCCTAGTGGAATCCGTGTGTGCCGAATCCAATGTAAAACATTCCAAGATCAACAACAAATTATAAACAAAAAAATAACTAAACAAACATTATCCATTCTCAAATCTGCTGGAATAGACACAAAAAATTTCATTAAAATCGGTTCAGCAGTTTAAGAAATGTTCAGTAACATACACACGATTCGAAATGTTGGCTTGCCGTTCCTCAGAGGAGACAAAAACTACTTTCCTGGCTAATACCACGAAGAATATTGAATGAAATCTCCACCGAAGAACGTGATGTGCGATATCTACAGAGGAATGTTTAACTACATCAATCAAGTAACAGCGTGGGCTGGCTGTGTCTTCAGTTCGGATTAGAGACTCCGAACGAGAGGTCGTTACGCCATTCTGAAGAGACGCAACAACGTGTCGAAACTAGTCAGTGGTTACGACACTCTCTTTGTAATTGCGAGCCATTAGGGATGTCTTTTTCGGTGCTGATGACATCACGTTCTTCGGAGAAGATTTAATTCAATATACAGGAAAGTAGTTGTTTTCTCCTCTGAGGAACGGCAAGCCAACATTTCGAATCATGAGATTATTGATTCTTCTGAAAAAAAATCAGAATTTGTCCAACCCTACTTACTTTTAGACATATATCTTCTTTTCCTTTAGAAACTGTCACGGTAATCGGTGGGTACTGATCGACGGATCCGTGGTACTCCATGACAGCTCTCATCGAATTTTTAAATAATTCGAAAAGCATGTGATAAAGATGCGATGGAACGTAAACTATATTTGTGATGTGTTTGTCTTCGGAATCTGAAATAAAATAATAATAGAAGATCCAAATTTCTATTATGGTATTGTTATACTTACCCTTATTCCTGGATATTTCGATTATAAGATCCGGCGATGCCAAATAGTACTGATCACAAAGGAATCTGGCGTTTTCGTAAGCGTCTTTGATAACGCTGACAACGTCGCATTGCGTGTCTATGCAACCGATGTATTTACTTTTGTTAGGTCCGGGCGCGTTCTCCAATTGACCTCCAAACAATAAGGCTGAAAATAAACATACTTCAATACAATTAGTATTGTTAAAACACGTAAATATAAATCACAGGTTTGTTAGAAAGTTTATGGAGTATTGTTTAATATGATTCTTTTTATTTAACGCCAATAAAGGATTAGAGAGTTAATTATAGGTTACTATCGAATAAATTTTCAGAGAAATACTTAAAACATCATAAAAATTGCCTAAACAAAGAGTGGAAATTAAATATTTGTAACAATATTATGAAATCAGTACCAATAAATATTTTAATTAGCAGTTGGGTAGAAGTTTACTAGGGGAAACAGGGATGGACTAGTATTATTAGATAGAGAAATGCTTTATTGTCAAAAAATTGTTACAATTTGTAAAAATTGTAAAAAAAATATAAAAATAACTCAATAAAGATACAAATAAAATTATAGGTAATAGTAATAGGTAATAATTAGTATATAAATCCATATCAAAATTAAACCAGTATTCAGCACTTTTAGAATTAAAGCATTTTCCAGTAAATATACCCTCTAATTATTGTGGAATGCGGGAAAAGATGATATCGATCTGATTTCAATTGGCAAGTGATTTGCATTTTTTTGCATTGTAAAGTATTTAGCCCTTAACTAGTTCTGAACGTGGAGTAGGTAGGTACAGGTCGTTCATAAGTGGATAGCCGTGCAACGATTTTTTTGAAATTGAAAATGCGTGCTTACGAATTAGGCAAATCAAATAATTGCTACTACTTGAGATTTTCTAAGAAAAATATACTTTTGTTGAAAATGTTTGCTTCCAACGTTCTGTTTGTTACGTGATAATTTGATATTGTAATCATAGGTTGTTTGACTCAAATAATTACAGTTGTTACCAGGTAGTGTGATGGGTTTCGATAATTGTATACAGATAATCTGAAAATTTTGACCTTTTATTTCAATTTTTCGTCAAATTCAGAATAAGCTTTCATAGTTTCCTTTTGAGTCAATAGTCTTTGATTATCGATATTCTCGCTAGTTGTCATTATTTTAGACCAGGGTTGCCAACCGTTCTGTTTTCCCATGTTCTAGTTTTTGTAGTGTCCTGGGAAGCCCTGAATAGCTTTTAAGCAGTGTCCTGGGTTTTCAAATTTTAAAATTCGCGCGCCTCTTCTGAAATCTTGCATTAGACGTACAGAGCT